>NW_026061083.1:0-13429 GCF_929443795.1 Astur gentilis | reverse complement strand
ATAAAAGACCCCCAAACCCCTATAAAAGACCCCCCAAACCCCTATAAAACAATAAAAGACCCCCAAACCCCTATAAAAGACCCCCCAAACCCCTATAAAACACCCCCCAATCCCTATAAGACCCCCCAAACCCCTATAAAAGACCCCCAAACCCTATAAAACCCCCCCAACCCCTATAAAAGACCCCCAACCCCTATAAAAGACCCCCAAAGCCCTATAAAAGACCCCCCAAACCCCTATAAAACACCCCCCAAACCCCTATAAAACACCCCCCAAACCCCTATAAAATGCCCCCAAACCCCTATAAAACACCCCCCAAACCCCTATAAAACACCCCCCAAACCCCTATAAAACAACCCCAAACCCCTATAAAAGACCCCCCCAAACCCTATAAAACACCCCCCAAAGCCCTATAAAAGACCCCCCAAACCCCTATAAAACACCCCCCAAACCCCTATAAAACAACCCCAACCCCTATAAAACACCCCCCAAACCCTATAAAAGACCCCCAACCCCTATAAAACACCCCCAACCCCTATAAAAGACCCCCCCAACCGCTATAAAAAATGCCCCCAACCCCAATAAAACACCCCGAAACCTATAAAACACCCCCCAAACCTTATAAAAAATGCCTCCAACCCCTATAAAAGACCCCCAACCCCTATAAAACACCCCCAACCCCTATAAAACACCCCCAAACCCCTATAAAAGACCCCCCAAACCCTATAAAAGACACCCCAACCCCTATAGAACATCCCCCAACCCCTATAAAAGACCCCCAAACCCCTATAAAACAACCCCCAAACCCTATAAAACACCCCCAAACCCCTATAGAAGACCCCCAAACCCCTATAAGACCCCCAAACCCCCATAAAAGACCCCCCCGAACCCCTAAAGAACAACCCCAACCCCTATAAAAGACCCCCCAAACCCTATTAAACACCCCCAACCCCTATAAAACACCCTGAAACCTATAAAACACCCCCAACCCCTATAAAACACCCCCAACCCCTATAAAACACCCCCAAACCCTATAAAACCCCCCCCCAACCCCTATAAAAGACCCCCAAACCCCCATAAAAGACCCCCAAACCTGTATAAAACACCGCAAACCCCTATAAAACACCCCCAAACCCTATAAGACGCCCCAACCCCTATAGAACATCCCCCAACTCCTATAGAACACCCCCAAACCCCTATAAAACACCCCTAAACCCCTATAAAACACCCCCAAACCCCTATAGAAGACCCCCCAAACCTCTATAAAACGCCCCCAAACACCTATAAGACCCCCCCAACCCCTATAAAAGGCCCCCCAAACCCCTATAAAAGGCCCCCCAACCCCTATAAAACACCCCCAAACCCCTATAAACCCCCCCAAACCCCTATAAACCCCCCCCCCAATGGGGTCTCCCCAAACCCCCCCCCCCCCCCAAAACCCCTCACCGCAGCGGGTAACATTTTGGGTTGGGGGCTTTGTGTAGGGTGCCGGGGGGGGGGGGTGTAGGGTGCCGGGGTGGGTGTGTAGGGTGCCGTGGGGGTGTGTGTAGGGTGCCGGGGGGGGGGGGGTCCCCAAATTTATGGGGTTTTTTTTTTTTTGGGGGGGGGGTCTCACCTACCCTGAAGCCTACTGACGAGCCAGGAGAGCTGTTTTCGGGAGATGCCGGTCCAGCTGAGGTCCAGGCTGGCCGGTTGCCGTCGGACCACCCCGCTCAGCATCGGGGGGGTGATGGCCCCCCGCCGGCTCAGGTCGATGCGGGTCCACAGGCGGCGGTCGCAACACCTGGGGGGGGGGGGACCCCAAAATTTTAGGGGGGGGACCCCAAAATTCAAGGGGAGACCCTAAAACTCAAGGAGAGATCCTAAAACTCAAGGAGAGACCCCGGACGGTAAAGGGGAGATGCCAATATTAAAGGGGGATAAAAATTCAAGGGGGGGCCCCCCAAAATTAAGGGGGGGCCCGACATTAAGGGGGGGCCCCAAAAGTCAAGGGGGGACCCCAAAATTTAGGGGGGACCCCAAAATTCAAGGGGGGACCCCAAAACTCAAGGGGGGACCCCAGAAGTCAAGGAGAGACCCCCGACGGTAAAGGGGAGATGCCAATATTAAAGGGGGATAAAAATTCAAGGGAGGGGCCCCCAAAATTAAGGGGGGGCCCGACATTAAGGGGGGGCCCTAAAAGTCAAGGGGGGACCCCAAAATTCAAGGGGAGACCCCAAAATTCAAGGGGGGACCCCAAAACTCAAGGGGGGACCCCAGAAGTCAAGGAGAGACCCCCGACGGTAAAGGGGAGATGCCAATATTAAAGGGGGATAAAAATTCAAGGGAGGGGCCCCCCAAAATTAAGGGGGGGCCCGACATTAAGGGGGGGCCCTAAAAGTCAAGGGGGGACCCCAAAATTCAAGGGGAGACCCCAAAATTCAAGGGGGGACCCCAAAACTCAAGGGGGGACCCCAGAAGTCAAGGAGAGACCCCCGACGGTAAAGGGGAGACGCCAATATTAATGGGGGATAAAAATTTAAGGGGGGGCCCCCCAAAATTAAGGTGGGGCCCGACATTAAGGGGGGACCCCAAAAGTCAAGGGGGGACCCCAAAATTTAAGGGGGGACCCCAAAATTCAAGGGGAGACCCCAAAATTCAAGGAGAGATCCTAAAACTCAAGGAGAGACCCCCGACGGTAAAGGGGAGATGCCAATATTAAAGGGGGATAAAAATTCAAGGGGGGGGCCCCCCAAAATTAAGGTGGGGCCCGACATTAAGGGGGGACCCCAAAAGTCAAGGGGGGACCCCAAAATTTAGGGGGGACCCCAAAATTCAAGGGGGGACCCCAAAACTCAAGGGGGACCCAGAAGTCAAGGAGAGACCCCCGACGGTAAAGGGGAGATGCCAATATTAAAGGGGGATAAAAATTCAAGGGAGGGGCCCCCCAAAATTAAGGGGGGGCCCGACATTAAGGGGGGGCCCTAAAAGTCAAGGGGGGACCCCAAAATTCAAGGGGAGACCCCAAAATTCAAGGGGGGACCCCAAAACTCAAGGGGGGACCCCAGAAGTCAAGGAGAGACCCCCGACGGTAAAGGGGAGACGCCAATATTAATGGGGGATAAAAATTTAAGGGGGGGCCCCCCAAAATTAAGGTGGGGCCCGACATTAAGGGGGGACCCCAAAAGTCAAGGGGGGACCCCAAAATTTAAGGGGGGACCCCAAAATTCAAGGGGGGACCCCAAAACTCAAGGGGGGACCCCAGAAGTCAAGGAGAGACCCCCGACGGTAAAGGGGAGATGCCAATATTAAAGGGGGATAAAAATTCAAGGGGGGGCCCCCCAAAATTAAGGGGGGGCCCGACATTAAGGGGGGCCCCAAAAGTCAAGGGGGGACCCCAAAATTTAGGGGGGACCCCAAAATTCAAGGGGAGACCCCAAAATTCAAGGGGGGACCCCAAAACTCAAGGAGAGACCCCCGACGGTAAAGGGGAGACGCCAATATTAAAGGGGGATAAAAATTTAAGGGGGGGCCCCCCAAAATTAAGGGGGGGCCCGACATTAAGGGGGGGCCCCAAAAGTCAAGGGGGAACCCCAGAATTTAAGGGGGGACCCCAAAATTCAAGGGGGGACCCCAAAACTCAAGGGGGGACCCCAGAAGTCAAGGAGAGACCCCCGACGGTAAAGGGGAGATGCCAATATTAAAGGGGGATAAAAATTCAAGGGGGGGCCCCCCAAAATTAAGGGGGGGCCCGACATTAAGGGGGGCCCCAAAAGTCAAGGGGGGACCCCAAAATTTAGGGGGGACCCCAAAATTCAAGGGGAGACCCCAAAATTCAAGGGGGGACCCCAAAACTCAAGGAGAGACCCCCGACGGTAAAGGGGAGACGCCAATATTAAAGGGGGATAAAAATTCAAGGGGGGGGCCCCCCAAAATTAAGGGGGGGCCCGACATTAAGGGGGGACCCCAAAAGTCAAGGGGGGACCCCAAAATTCAAGGGGAGACCCCAAAATTCAAGGGGGGACCCCAAAACTCAAGGGGGGACCCCAGAAGTCAAGGAGAGACCCCCGACGGTAAAGGGAAGACGCCAATATTAAAGGGGGATAAAAATTCAAGGGGGGGCCCCCCAAAATTAAGGGGGGGCCCGACATTAAGGGGGGGCCCCAAAAGTCAAGGGGGGACCCCAAAATTTAAGGGGGGACCCCAAAATTCAAGGGGGGACCCCAAAATTCAAGGAGAGATCCTAAAACTCTCGGAGAGACCCCCGACGGTAAAGGGGAGACGCCAATATTAAAGGGGGATAAAAATTCAAGGGGGGGCCCCCCAAAATTAAGGTGGGGCCCGACATTAAGGGGGGGCCCCAAAAGTCAAGGGGGGACCCCAAAATTTAGGGGGGACCCCAAAATTCAAGGGGAGACCCCAAAATTCAAGGGGAGACCCCAAAACTCTCGGAGAGACCCCCGACGGTAAAGGGGAGACGCCAATATTAATGGGGGATAAAAATTCAAGGGGGGGGCCCCCCAAAATTAAGGGGGGGCCCGACATTAAGGGGGGACCCCAAAAGTCAAGGGGGGACCCCAAAATTCAAGGGGAGACCCCAAAATTCAAGGGGGGACCCCAAAACTCAAGGGGGGACCCCAAAACTCAAGGGGGGACCCCAGAAGTCAAGGAGAGACCCCCGACGGTAAAGGGAAGACGCCAATATTAAAGGGGGATAAAAATTCAAGGGGGGGCCCCCCAAAATTAAGGGGGGGCCCGACATTAAGGGGGGGCCCCAAAAGTCAAGGGGGGACCCCAAAATTTAAGGGGGGACCCCAAAATTCAAGGGGGGACCCCAAAACTCAAGGGGGGACCCCAGAAGTCAAGGAGAGACCCCCGACGGTAAAGGGGAGACGCCAATATTAAAGGGGGATAAAAATTTAAGGGGGGGCCCCAAAATTCAAGGGGGGAACCCCAAAATTCAAGGGGGGAACCCCAAAATTAAAAGGGGGGGCCCCCAAAATTAAAAGGGGGGGCCCCAACACTAAAGTGGGACCCCAAAATTCAAGGGGGAGACCCCCAAATTAAAGAGGGGGTGCCAAAAGGGGGGCCCCAAAATTAAAGGGGGGGCCCCAAATTAAAGGGGGGCCCCCAAAATTCAAGGGGGGGCCCCAAAATTAAGGGGGGCCCCCAAAATTCAAGGGGGGGCCACCAGGGGGGTGTACCCTAATTTTGGGGGGGCTTCTAGGGAAGGGAAAGTGGGTGTCCCCCCCCCCCAAATTTTGCCCTGGCACAGCCAGGGTGGGAATTGGGGGGGGGGGGGGGGGGGGGGGAGCCCCCCCCCAGTGACCCCCCTCCCAGTGCTCCCAGTTGCTCCCAGTTCAGCCTGGCAGTGGCTTTGGGTGGGGGAGACACAGCTGGCAAGGGGGGAGGGGCAGGAAGAGCCCCCCAGGTCCCCCCAAAACCCTCCCAGTGCTCCCAGTACGGCCCCTAGGACCCCTCCCAGTGCTCCCAGTACAGCCCCCAGCACCCCTCCCAGTGCTCCCAGTTGCTCCCAGTTCAGCTTACCAGTGGCTCCAGCTGCCCCAGACGCAGAGCTCGCGGGAGGAAAGATGGAAAAAGACCCCCAGCCCCCTCAAACCCCTCCCAGTGCTCCCAGTATGCCCCCTAGCACCCCTCCCAGTGCTCCCAGTACGCCTCCTAGGACCCCTCCCAGTGCTCCCAGTTGCCCCCAGTTCTCCCAGTTCAACTCACCAGTGCCTCCAGGTGCCGCAGACGCGCACGCAGACACAGAACTCGCAGGAAAAGAGACGGAAAACGACCCCCAGCCCCCTCAAACCCCTCCCAGTGCTCCCAGTACGCCCCCTAGCACCCCTCCCAGTGCTCCCAGTGCTCCCAGTACGCCTCCTAGCACCCCTCCCAGTGCTCCCAGTAGCTCCCAGTTCAACTCACCAGTGCCTCCAGGTGCGGCAGACGCGCACGCAGCCGCAGAACTCGCAGGAAAAGAGACGGAAAAAGACCCCCAGCCCCCTCAAACCCTTCCCAGTGCTCCCAGTATGCCCCCTAGCACCCCTCCCAGTGCTCCCAGTACGCCTCCTAGCACCCCTCCCAGTGCTCCCAGTTGCCCCCAGTTCAACTCACCAGTGCCTCCAGGTGCGGCAGACACGCACGCAGCCGCAGAACTCGCAGGAAAAGAGACGGAAAACGACCCCCAGCCCCCTCAAACCCCTCCCAGTGCTCCCAGTACGCCCCCTAGCACCCCTCCCAGTGCTCCCAGTACGCCTCCTAGCACCCCTCCCAGTGCTCCCAGTTGCCCCCAGTTCAACTCACCAGTGCCTCCAGGTGCGGCAGACACGCACGCAGCCGCAGAACTCGCAGGAAAAGAGACGGAAAACGACCCCCAGCCCCCTCAAACCCCTCCCAGTGCTCCCAGTACGCCCCCTAGCACCCCTCCCAGTGCTCCCAGTTCTCCCAGTTCAACTCACCAGCGGCTCCAGGTGCGGCAGACGCGCATGCAGACGCAGAGCTCGCGGGAGGAGAGGTGGAGGAAGACCCCCAACCAGACGTCTCGTTGCATGACGTGCGCGGCTCCGCTATCCAGGGGCAACCGATCGGGATCCGGGCTTACGGGGGGGGGGGTCTCACCACATGCCGTTCCAAAGGAGCGGGAGGGCGGGGCGGGGAGGGCACCAAGGGCCACGCCCTTAATCTTCGGGTGCCCCCACCCCTCGTCGGGACCCCCCCGGTACCCCTTCGGCATTCCGGAAGGGATTTGAGAGGCGGTTGGGTTGCCCCGTTATGGGAATGCCGGCTTTCTTCATCATCATCGTCGTCGTCTTCTTCCTCCTCGTCGTCGTCCTCGTCGTCTTCCTCCTCCTCCTCTTCCTCCTCTTCCTCGGCGGCGGGGGGGCTGAAGGGCGGCGGGGGGCTTCCCCCCGATTCCGAACCGGAGCTGGAGCTGGAGCTGGAGCTGACGCCGGCGCCGGCCGGGACGCGTTCGAGGAGGCGGCACATCTGACGGAAGCGCTCCAGGCGCTCCCGTTGCCGCGTCCGGCCCTGCGGTATTCCCCGTCAGCCGGGGGGGGGGGGGGGGGGGTGGGGGTGGGACGGGACGGGGACGGACAGACGGACAACCACGGGGATAGGGGGGGGGACACGGACAACCCCAGGGACAACCTTGGGAATGCGGGGATGACCCTGGGGAGAAGCCGGGGAAGGTTGGAGCGACCCCGGAGATACCGGAGACGACCCTGGGGAGAAGCCAGGGAAGGTTGGAGCGACCCCAGAGATACCGGAGACGACCCTGGGGACACGGGGACAAACCTGGGGACATCGGGACAACCCTGGGAATGACCCGAGGGACATCGGAAAAACCCTGGGATCATGTGGACAACCCTGGGAATGACCCAACGACATTGGGAGACCCCTGCGTAGAACCTAGAGAACGTTGGATCAATCTAAGAGATACCGGAGACAACCCTGGGGACACGGGGACAACCCTGGGATTGTGGGGACATCCCTGGGAATGACCCAAGGGACATTGGGACAACCCTGGGAATGACCCAACGGACGTTGGAGAACCCTGGGCAGAACCTAGAGAACGTTGGGTCAACCTAAGAGATACCGGACGCAACCCTGGGGACATCGGGACAACCTTGGGGACATCGGGACAACCCTCGGAATGACCCGAGGGACATCGGAAAAACCCTGGGATCATGTGGACAACCCTGGGAATGACCCAACGACATTGGGAGACCCCTGCGTAGAACCTAGAGAACGTTGGATCAATCTAAGAGATACCGGAGACAACCCTGGGGACACGGGGACAACCCTGGGGACATTGGGACATCCCTGGGAATGACCCGAGGGACATCGGGACAATTTTGGGATCGTGGGGACAACCCTTGGAATGACCCAAGGGACATTGGGACAACCCTGGGAATGACCCAACGGATGTTGGAGAACCCTGCGCAAAACCTAGAGAACGTTGGGTCAACCTAAGAGATACCGGACGCAACCCTGGGGACATCGGGACAACCTTGGGGACATCGGGACAACCCTCGGAATGACCCGAGGGACATCGGAAAAACCCTGGGATCATGTGGACAACCCTGGGAATGACCCAACGACATTGGGAGACCCTTGCATAGAACCTAAAAAACGTTGGATCAACCTAAGAGATACCGGAGACAACCTTGGGGACACGGGGACAACCCTGGGGACATCGGGACAACCCTGGGAATGACCCGAGGGACATCGGGACAACCCTGGGATCGTGTGGACAACCCTTGGAATGACCCTAGGGACATTGGGACAACCCTGGGAATGACCCAACGGATGTTGGAGAACCCTGCACAGAACCTAGAGAACGTTGGGTCAACCTAAAAGATACCGGACGCAACCCTGGGGACATCGGGACAACCTTGGGGACATCGGGACAACCCTCGGAATGACCCGAGGGACATCGGAAAAACCCAGGGATCATGTGGACAACCCTGGGAATGACCCAACGACATTGGGAGACCCCTGCGTAGAACCTAGAGAACGTTGGATCAATCTAAGAGATACCGGAGACAACCCTGGGGACACGGGGACAACCCTGGGGACATTGGGACAACCCTGGGAATGACCCGAGGGACATCGGGACAATTTTGGGATCGTGGGGACAACCCTTGGAATGACCCAAGGGACATTGGGACAACCCTGGGAATGACCCAACGGATGTTGGAGAACCCTGCGCAAAACCTAGAGAACGTTGGGTCAACCTAAGAGATACCGGACGCAAGCCTGGGGACATCGGGACAACCTTGGGGACATCGGGACAACCCTCGGAATGACCCGAGGGACATCGGAAAAACCCTGGGATCATGTGGACAACCCTGGGAATGACCCAACAACATTGGGAGACCCTTGCATAGAACCTAAAAAACGTTGGATCAACCTAAGAGATACCGGAGACAACCTTGGGGACACGGGGACAACCCTGGGGACATCGGGACAACCCTGGGAATGACCCGAGGGACATCGGGACAACCCTGGGATCGTGTGGACAACCCTTGGAATGACCCTAGGGACATTGGGACAACCCTGGGAATGACCCAACGGATGTTGGAGAACCCTGCACAGAACCTAGAGAACGTTGGGTCAACCTAAAAGATACCGGACGCAACCCTGGGGACATCGGGACAACCTTGGGGACATCGGGACAACCCTCGGAATGACCCGAGGGACATCGGAAAAACCCAGGGATCATGTGGACAACCCTGGGAATGACCCAACGACATTGGGAGACCCCTGCGTAGAACCTAGAGAACGTTGGATCAATCTAAGAGATACCGGAGACAACCCTGGGGACACGGGGACAACCCTGGGGACATTGGGACAACCCTGGGAATGACCCGAGGGACATCGGGACAATTTTGGGATCGTGGGGACAACCCTTGGAATGACCCAAGGGACATTGGGACAACCCTGGGAATGACCCAACGGATGTTGGAGAACCCTGCGCAAAACCTAGAGAACGTTGGGTCAACCTAAGAGATACCGGACGCAAGCCTGGGGACATCGGGACAACCTTGGGGACATCGGGACAACCCTCGGAATGACCCGAGGGACATCGGAAAAACCCTGGGATCATGTGGACAACCCTGGGAATGACCCAACAACATTGGGAGACCCTTGCATAGAACCTAAAAAACGTTGGATCAACCTAAGAGATACCGGAGACAACCTTGGGGACACGGGGACAACCCTGGGGACATCGGGACAACCCTGGGAATGACCCGAGGGACATCGGGACAACCCTGGGATCGTGTGGACAACCCTTGGAATGACCCTAGGGACATTGGGACAACCCTGGGAATGACCCAACGGATGTTGGAGAACCCTGCACAGAACCTAGAGAACGTTGGGTCAACCTAAAAGATACCGGACGCAACCCTGGGGACATCGGGACAACCTTGGGGACATCGGGACAACCCTCGGAATGACCCGAGGGACATCGGAAAAACCCAGGGATCATGTGGACAACCCTGGGAATGACCCAACGACATTGGGAGACCCCTGCGTAGAACCTAGAGAACGTTGGATCAATCTAAGAGATACCGGAGACAACCCTGGGGACACGGGGACAACCCTGGGGACATTGGGACAACCCTGGGAATGACCCGAGGGACATCGGGACAATTTTGGGATCGTGGGGACAACCCTTGGAATGACCCAAGGGACATTGGGACAACCCTGGGAATGACCCAACGGATGTTGGAGAACCCTGCGCAAAACCTAGAGAACGTTGGGTCAACCTAAGAGATACCGGACGCAAGCCTGGGGACATCGGGACAACCTTGGGGACATCGGGACAACCCTCGGAATGACCCGAGGGACATCGGAAAACCCTGGGATCATGTGGACAACCCTGGGAATGACCCAACAACATTGGGAGACCCTTGCATAGAACCTAAAAAACGTTGGATCAACCTAAGAGATACCGGAGACAACCTTGGGGACACGGGGACAACCCTGGGGACATCGGGACAACCCTGGGAATGACCCGAGGGACATCGGAAAAACCCTGGGATCATGTGGACAACCCTTGGAATGACCCAAGGGACATTGGGACAACCCTGGGAATGACCCAACGGACGTTGGAGAACCCTGGGCAGAACCTAGAGAACGTTGGGTCAACCTAAGAGATACCGGACGCAACCCTGGGGACATCGGGACAACCTTGGGGACATCGGGACAACCCTCGGAATGACCCGAGGGACATCGGAAAAATCCTGGGATCATGTGGACAACCCTGGGAATGACCCAACAACATTGGGAGACCCTTGCATAGAACCTAGAAAACGTTGGATCAACCTAAGAGATACCGGAGACAACCCTGGGGACACGGGGACAACCCTGGGGACATTGGGACAACCCTGGGAATGACCCGAGGGACATCGGGACAACCCTGGGATCGTGTGGACAACCCTTGGAATGACCCAAGGGACATTGGGACAACCCTGGGAATGACCCAACGGATGTTGGAGAACCCTGCACAGAACCTAGAGAACGTTGGGTCAACCTAAAAGATACCGGACGCAACCCTGGGGACATCGGGACAACCTTGGGGACATCGGGACAACCCTCGGAATGACCCGAGGGACATCGGAAAAACCCAGGGATCATGTGGACAACCCTGGGAATGACCCAACGACATTGGGACAACCCTGCGTAGAACCTAGAAAACGTCGGATCAACCTAAGAGATACCGGAGACAAACCTGGGGACACAGGGACAACCCTGGGAATGACCCGAGGGACATCGGAAAAACCCTGGGATCATGTGGACAACCCTGGGAATGACCCAAAGAACGTTGGATCAACCCAAAAAATACCGGAGACAACCCTGGGAACAATCTAAGGGACGTTAGGACAATTGTGGGATCACGAGGACAACCCTGGGGACATCGGGACAACCCTGGGGACATCGGGAAAACCTTGGGATCGTGGGGACATCCCTGGGGATGACCCAAGGGACATTGGGACAATTTTGGGATCGTGGGGACAACCCTGGGAACACAAAAATAACCTTGGGGACGACCCCGGGGACATCGGGACAACCCTGGGAATGACCCCAGGGACATTGGGACAACTTTGGGATCATGGGGACAATTTTGGGGTCACCGGGGGGGGGCCAGAAGACCCTGGGGACAATTTTGGGGTCACCGGGGGGGGGGGCCAGGAGACCCTGGGGACAATTTTGGGGTCACCGGGGGGGGGTCACGACGACAGGGGGGGGTGTCTCACCTCCGGGTCGGGGGGGCCGGAGGCTGGAGCCGGCCCCCCGGGGGGCTGCAATTCGGGGGGGGGGGCACCCCACGCCGCCCCGTCCGCCGTCTCCCCCTGGGGGGGGGACACGGACACGGACAGACGGACGCCCCCCCCCCATCAGCACCCGGATATCTAGGTCCTGGGGGGGGGGGGGGGTGTGTGAAAATAAGGGCGGGGGGGGGGGGCTCACCTTTTTTTTGGGGTCCAGGTCCCTTTTGCGTTTGGGGGGGGCCCCGTCGGGCGGGGCGGGCGGGGGGGGGCCCCGCCTTGCGTTTGGGGGGGGGCTCGTCCGTCAGCTTCCAGCGCACCCCCTCCTCCTCCCCCTCCTCCGCCCGACGTTTCGCCCCCCCGTCCCCTGAATCCTGCGGGGGGGGGGCAGATTAGCACTGGGGACCCCCAAAAACCCCCCAAACCTCCAGGAGTCCCCCCAAAACACCCAGACCCCCCCCCCCAATTCCCAGACCCCCCCCAAATTCCCAGACCCTCCCCCCCAAATCTCAGGGGACCCTCCCCTCAAATCCCAGGGGACCCCCCAAAGCTCCCCCAAAAGCCTTAAGGACCCCCCCCCCAAATCTCAAGGACCTCCCCCAAAAGCCGAGACCCCCCCCAAAAACCCAAAGCGCCCCCCCAAAAACCCAAAGAGCCCCCCCAAAAAAACCCAAAACCCCCCTTAAACCCAACGAGCCCCCCCAAAAACCCCACAATCCCCATCCCACAACCTCCCCTGCACCCCAGGGCCCCCCCGTAAACCCTTGCGACCCCCCCCAAAAACCCAACGGCCCCCCCCCAAAAAAAACCAAAACCCCCCAAAAACGCAAAGAGCCCCCCCAAAAAAACCCAAAACCCCCCTTAAACCCAACGAGCCCCCCCAAAAACCCCACAATCCCCATCCCACAACCTCCCCTGCACCCCAGGGCCCCCCCGTAAACCCTTGCGACCCCCCCAAAAACCCAAAGGCCCCCCCCAAAAAAAAACAAAACCCCCCAAAAACGCAAAGAGCCCCCCAAAAAAACCCAAAACCCCCCTTAAACCCCAAGAGCCCCCCCAAAAACCCAAAGAGCCCCCCCAAAAACCCCACAACCCCCATCCCACAACCTCCCCTGCACCCCAGGGCCCCCCCGTAAACCCTTGAGACCCCCCCCAAAACCCCTCAGGGCTCCCCCTAAAGCCCTGTGGATCCCCCCACCCCCCAAAAAAAATTTGGGGGACCCCCCCCCCCCCCAAAATACACACCTTGGCGCTGCGCCCCTCCCGCTTGCACTTGGGGCACTCCCAGCAATTTGGGATCTCGGGGTTGATCACCGCCTCCGCTCGCCCCATCTGCGACGGCGGCGTTCAAAAATTTTGGGGGGGGGGGTCCTCCCACGTTTCGGGGGTCCCCCTCCCAACATCTAAGGGATCCCCAAAAAGCGGGGGTCCCCCCAAAATGCTGGGGGGGGGCTGTGATTTGGGGGGGGAGCAACCCCTCGCTTAGTGGGCGTACGGGGAAGTTGGGTGCCGGCAGCGTCCCGCCGCGGGGTGGGAAAAGGGGGTGAACCCCCCCCCAAAAAATTAAATAAAGTTTTGGGGTGTCCCCCCCAACATCTAAGGGATCCCCAAAAAGCAGGGGTCCCCCCAAAATGCTGGGGGGGGCTGTGATTTGGGGGGGCAACCCC
>NW_026061082.1:0-70421 GCF_929443795.1 Astur gentilis | reverse complement strand
CATTCATGGGTAACCTGCTGTGGAATGATTGCTGGAGGTGACTTACTGATATGTGTGTGTGTCCCCGTCCCCCCCCGTCCCCCCCCGTTAAGGGAAGGTAAACCTCCAGGGTGGAATGCAGTGGATATGCAAGAAATATGTTCCATAATAATTCCCTAAGCAACATAACCTGCAACCTTAGATGTTAGCAACACCAGGGCAGCTTGGTATGCTGAGGCTAAGAGAAACAACATGGAGGGTGGAGCAGAGTGGAGGCACTGCAGCCAGGCTCTGTGATATCACTGCAGGGATAGGGAACTGAAACTACTGGAACAAGAATGGAAGGTCCCTGCATTGAATCCACTGAAGCAAGGAGGTGAAACAAGGGGGTTCTGTCAATGCTATTGCCTTACTTCTGATTTATATCAGAAGTGCCCAGTTCTGGAGTAGTGACATGCTAAATCATGTCCTCTGGGTGAACTTTGTTCATTATAATCTCATTATAATACCAAAACACACCTCCATCCCAAAAGCTACCCACCTCCGAGGTGCAACCACCCCTCACAGAGCACACGCTCTGAATTTTCCCTAGCATATACCTTTAAAAGCAAAGCGAGAGAACTTTATATCAATCAAAGTAAAGGTATGTATGACTAGAGTCACTCAAGCTCCACCTAAAAAATAAGAAAATATAAACGGGCTTAGAGAGGAGGAATGTTAGGGAAGACACCATCATAGACAAGTCGGGAGGACATCGCTGACTTCTGGGATCAGTTGACGGGCCTGAACCTCTCTTCCCCCCCCCCCCCCCCCCCAGGGACGCCTATTGGGTAAGATTCGAACCCCTTGGTTATACCGAGTGCTTCCCTGGGAAACTTAGAAATCTCTATAGAGTTTTTTCCATAATTTAATGCGCTTATAGTCGACTGTATTATTATTTGCACGTGCTTTGCAGACACTGTATTTATCAATGGCAATCCAAAAGAACCTGTACTGTTGCTTTAAATAACTGCGCTGCTCATTAATCTAGTTGTGATAGTTCTTTAACGCAACCAAAACTCCCTAAGTCTGGTAATTCTCGTGCGTTGAACGCGGCTAAGCCAAGAGTGCAGTGTGCTATAAGTGCATCCGTCATCCATATTGAACGTGACCGGACTTATAGCGCTGAATTGGACATTACTCAGAAACTAGAACCTAGCCGCCCCCAGCCCCTTCTGACATCTGAGGATAAGCTGGAATGCAAGGGGGTTTATTTTTCTGCTGAATTCCCTTTACTCTTTAGCGCAACAGAAAATTGGCGTAGTCAGCAGGATTGCCATGGATAAACTGCTGCAAAAATATAATTGTGCCCCTTCCCAGGCTAGGAAAGAGTAGGCCCAAAAGTTTTGGAAGGATGAGGAGAAAGCGGTAGAGCGCATTGAGCAATGTCAGGCTACGCAAAGGATTAGAAGGAGGAAAGGTAAAGGTGTCATTTGTGCTGTTTTAGGAGGCCTGTTTATCTTGTGCTCAGCAAGAAGCTAAGGAAAACCCTGCTCCCAAACAAATTTCTGATGTAGAATATGCAGCTTCGAAATCAGAAAATGAGGTGTTGAAATCCTCATTGGCTTTTGAAAGGGAGACAGGAGAAAAACTAGGAGCCCGAGTTGATAAACTCGTGAATCAGAATAGTCACTTTAAACAAGTAATGGAAAGGATGAATCAGCTACTAGATAAGATGCTACCCTCTGCTCCGGTCAGGCAGATTCGTAGGTTGATGTGTTATGCAAATTCTGAGGAATGGAACGGAGACATCTGGTTTGGACAGTGACGACGATGAGATCAAAGGGACCCCCTGATTCCGAACCTCAGTTGATTCCCTTATGCCACCCTGATAGAAATACTCAAGGGCGGTCAGGAGAATCGGAGGTTGAGTATGTGTGGTGAGTTTCTCTTATGGGGGGGGGACCGTATTATGTTGAGTGAGGAGGAAGCCGGAGGTTTACTGGGGGCCCAGGAGTATTCTTGACTACCACACCAGGCAAGCCTAACAAGGAATGGGGTTGAGTTGTGGCGTAAAGCCCTAGATTTGGGTACACCCCAACACATTTTATGCGGTGCCTCTATAGAGGATCTCCATGCATTGATTTGAAATCTGGATAAAAAAGAACAACCCCGCTGGGAAAAATTACCCAGCTGAAACCCCCCCAATCCATAAGGAAAGCACGCCTGCTGCGCCAGAATATAATCTGATTGATCGGGCAGAATCCCGGCCAAAAAACTTGCATCCCCGGGGAGGGCAGTGAGCCACCCTGTCCGGCAGGTATTATCCATTCAATGGGTCTCTGATAAACATTCTGAACCTACTATTGCCATCCCTGCTGGACCTCGGAAAGTATTGGCAAACTTTCTCATTGATACTGGGGCCCAAATGTCAGTAGTCACTAATGAAACAGCACAAACCCTTGGTTTAAGACCTGGCTGACGTAGGGTTAAATTCACAGGAATTGAGGGTGTGGTAAAAGAATGCCCTACCTCGACAATTACTCTCTGGTTGCCAGGGGACCAAAGACTAACCAGGGCAGAAGTATTAGTTGGTGCTGCACACACTGACATTCTAGGATTTGATATACTGCGTGGACGACTATGGAAACTCCCAGATGGAACAGTGTAGAGTTTTGCAGGACAGGAAACTGGATCAGGCATAGTGAGAGTGAGCTTGTTAGAGACATCCATATCCTTACCCCCTTCTAAGATCACCAATGTTCGGCAATATCCATTGCCAGCAGCAGCGCTTACATCGTTAAAAGGACTCATTCATCTTACAATTCACCGGTGTGGCCAGTAAAAAAGCTGACCGGGCAGTGGCATTTTACTGTGGATTATTGACAGTTAAATGCTAATATTGCACCTTTAACTGCTGCAGTTCCAAACATTGCGGAGATAGTGACATTGATACAGGGAGCTGCTCACCCCTGGATGGCTGCCTTAGATGTTAAAGATATGTTTTTCGTGATTCCTCTCCTTGAGCAAGATAAAATGCAGTTTGCTTTTACGTGGAGGGGGATCCAGTACAGTTTTAACAGGCTCCCACAAGGATATAAACACTCCCCCACTATTGCTCACAATGCCTTGGCTAAAGTTTTAGCAGAAATTCCTGTTCCATCTGACAGCACAGTATATCAGTACATTGATGACATCCTGGTAGGAAGAACGAGCCCAGACAGTGTGAGAGACACCATGGAAAACATTAGGGATACACTGAACAAATTGGGATTGGAAATTCCAGACTCAAAGTGTCAGGGACCAGCACAAGAGGTCAAATTAGAAAGGTTTAGAAAGCAAGGGGATCCACTCTGAGCCTCGTGACCCAACGGGAGGGCTCTCCTTATTTTCTTCCCTGAATTGATATATATGTGGTTACGGTTTACTGAGGTAGTTTCATGCCAATTCTTGTTGTGAGAAACCACGCCACCTACTGTTACGCCTTCCAAGTTCAGGCTGCTTCTGCCATAAATAAAACATTCAACTGATCGTTTTGGTGTCCCTTCACCTTAATTTAGCCTGAAGGAGTTCCGAACTCACCACGACCCCTTCCTGGTCTGCCCAGCATGGGTTGTGACACTCCTATTCAGTTTTCACAGCCTTGAACTTGCTCCTGATGGAGAGACATTTTCTTTTGAACACCATCAACAGTTGTCTTCTCCTCTTAAAATGTAAGTGTCACCAGTACCCCCTGCTCCTGACCCCTGGTAATATAGTTAGCATAACTAATGCCATTTTATAAGGCAAACGGCCATTCTCTGTGACTGAGCTGGTCACGTATCAGTCCCCTTTCCCCTCCTCATCAGGCCTTGAAGGTCCTGTGCACCAGGCAGACTTCTTCTCCCCTCCCTATTGGCCTCAAGGTTCCTGGGTGCCAGGCCAACTTCTTCCCTCCTTACTGGCCTTGAAGGTCCCAGGTACCCGGCCAACCAGGTGTTGTTGATGACCCCGTCACAGAACAGGGAAGCATAACAGCACTGTCTATAAAATCAAGCAGTTACAGGTCCTAAGTGGGACTTGGACCAGAACTGCTGCTGGACAGCAAAACCTGTGATGTCAAGTGTGACTGCTATGAGGCTGCACTTGGGGCTGCTATGAGGAAAGTTAACTCCAACCCAGCCAGACCCAATACACATACCTTGGACATTAGAATCTCCCAAAACTGCAGATCCTCAGGCCGTGCATCCATTAGGGAAGTCACACTTGACTGTGACTACAGGAAGGGCTGAGGGGGGTCCTGTTAACCCATGGACTACTACAGAGCGTGAGGGAAGTGTTCCCCTCCAGTGTGATCTATTGATGACAGAAATTTGAGCACCCATATTGATGAGGCAATGCAAATGCAGTTTACCATTGATGGTGACATCTACCTCTGGATCGAAAGTCCCTATAAGCCGCACCCTCCATGCCACCTCAGAGGACTCGGTGGATTCTGACTGCCCCCCCCCCCCCCCCAAATGTTAATCATATGTCTGATAAATCTGGGTAATGCAAAGTTGGGGGGGGGGGGGGTGTCCAGTTTCTGGGTTTCCAGCTCATGGAATGGCAGGAGGGGCACTTGGGCCCTCACCTCCAGTGAGAGGATGTGTGGCATGGTGAGGGTTGTTGGCAAGAGCCGATAACACTGATGTTGGGGCTCTGTGGACTGCCTGTTGGGGAATGCCCAGGGCCAAGCAGGCTTTCCACACTTCAAGGTGCTTTGGGTCACAGCCCTTTCGTGCAGGCTTAAGGGGATTTTTAAGTACCTGGACACAAGGGAGTTTGGTGGTAACTATAGCTGCATGATGGGAAGAAAACAGAATGGGCATAGCAGAAACTACTTTTTGTAATAGCTGGGCCCATGTGGGGCTGACATTAAATGGGCTCTGAGTGGACCAGGACCCTTTTTAATTAGTTGTGTGGGATTCCGCATAGCGGCTTCCCAGTTCTGATGGTTTCCCGCAATATGACAGGGCCCATCAGTAAACAGACCATATTGTTTCTTATTTTCTGGTAATTTATTGCACAGTGGGGCCTCTTGGGCATGAGTCACGTACTTGGAAGCCTTGGAGAGCAAGCGAGACTTTAGTCTCATGAGTAGCCCCCTCCTAGACTATTTCTGTAACATACTTGCAAAAAGGTCATCAGAGACCTTCCTAAAGTAAGACTTATTGCATCTACTGTCTTTTGTCCATCTACAAGGCTTTTAACCCATTATAGAAGGAAATTATCTTGATTTGACATTATTAGTCTCAATAAAACCATATTGACTGGGACTCATTTCCAAAACAACCTCATAGACTCCCGGGCCAAGAAACGCGGCATTGACTGGGTGTATCACATCCCCTATCACCCACAAGCCTCTGGAAAGATTGAACGATATAATGAACTGATGAGCTGAGATCATTGGGCACTGGGGGCATGGAAGCACTGGGGCATAAATTTAGCAGAAGCTACTTGGCTGGTTAACATCAAAGGATCTGCTAACCACCCTGGTCCTGCCCAAACAAAGCCCCTACATACCGTGGGAGGAGATAAGGTCCCTGTAGTGTTGGGAATTGGCTTGATGAAAAAGGACATGGGTCTATGGAAAAGTTGTGCGAGCAGAGTTCTGTGTGAAAGAATGTCAGTTTGAGCAGCAAGACTAGGCCTTGGCTGAAAATAGCTGGCTTTACTGATATTGGGAGAAAAACAACAGCTGGTCTCGCTGTTATCAGGAGAAAGACAGGGACGGTGTGACCTTGGCATAACTTCATAAGTAACTTTTAAAGAAGTTCCCATGAGAAAGTTACGGAACACGCATAGCTGCAAATCACAAGTGGGTGTGTTTTAGTAATGAATTTATAGGGAATCAAGCTAGCTGTAGTGCAACTATATATTACAGGTGTACTATAGGACAATTTTTTTTCCTTGATCGAAACCATACAGGTCAACATAATGGCACTCGTGCCGTTTTCCCACTCATGGGAAAAATTGCACCCAATCTGATGATACTCAATGTCTGAATTATTGGGAACTGGACATTGAAAACAAAAAGGTGAAAATAGACGTCCGAGGACAAGGTAGTACAATCTCCACCCTTTATTCCATACCATCATGCTCAGGTCCCACATTGTCTGATACATCTAAGTATCCTCTGACTACCCCATTCAGATATTGTTTCATTCCTATACCCTACTCAAACCTTTCCACTTACTTACCTAACCCACACTGCATTACAATATTTGATCCTTCTATCCCATACCTTTCTTTTCCCTCCCATTCTATCTATTTCTCATTCCTGAAATTCCCTCTTACCAACACTTACAGCTTGTACTACATACTTAAACCATCTTCACATCCAACAGTCAGGTTTATACATCCTCATTAACCACCATCTGCTACCCCTTGACATATACACAGATATTATTCCCCCATTGCATGGCCCCCCTACCAAATGTCTATAAGAACAGTCAATGACTTGGGCCCCATCTGTCAAGGACAGGAGAAGCAGCATGTTGGATTGCTGGGCATCAAGAACGACTTGGGTTGGGTCACCGCCACACTCACCTGGTTCCTTGTGAGGCTCATTCTTTGTCGGTTCAGGTGGTTCCTGATGTAGTACTTCCTATAACATATGACTCAAATAAAGGATTTTTTTCCCCCAAGGTTAAACCTCCTTGAGGTACACACCGGGTCTCCCCATCCTCCTGCATTACCCACCAAGTACACCTGGGTCCTTGAGCGAAAGCAATCCCAAGAATGAGCTTGCCTTTTCCCAAGGGAGGAGCAGCCCACACTGTCTTTCCCAACCACTTCCCTACATGTACTACAGGGACCTTATCTCCTCCCACGGTATGTAGGGGCTTTGTTTGGGCAGGACCAGGGTGGTTAGCAGATCCTTTGATGTTAACCAGCCAAGTAGCTTCTGCTAAATTTATGCCCCAGTGCTTCCATGCCCCCAGTGCCCAATGATCTCAGCTCATCAGTTCATTATATCGTTCAATCTTTCCAGAGGCTTGTGGGTGATAGGGGATGTGATACACCCAGTCAATGCCGCGTTTCTTGGCCCGGGAGTCTATGAGGTTGTTTTGGAAATGAGTCCCAGTCAATATGGTTTTATTGAGACTAATAATGTCAAATCAAGATAATTTCCTTCTATAATGGGTTAAAAGCCTTGTAGATGGACAAAAGACAGTAGATGCAATAAGTCTTACTTTAGGAAGGTCTCTGATGACCTTTTTGCAAGTATGTTACAGAAATAGTCTAGGAGGGGGCTACTCATGAGACTAAAGTCTCGCTTGCTCTCCAAGGCTTCCAAGTACGTGACTCATGCCCAAGAGGCCCCACTGTGCAATAAATTACCAGAAAATAAGAAACAATATGGTCTGTTTACTGATGGGCCCTGTCATATTGCGGGAAACCATCAGAACTGGGAAGCCGCTATGCGGAATCCCACACAACTAATTAAAAAGGGTCCTGGTCCACTCAGAGCCCATTTAATGTCAGCCCCACATGGGCCCAGCTATTACAAAAAGTAGTTTCTGCTATGCCCATTCTGTTTTCTTCCCATCATGCAGCTATAGTTACCACCAAACTCCCTTGTGTCCAGGTACTTAAAAATCCCCTTAAGCCTGCACGAAAGGGCTGTGACCCAAAGCACCTTGAAGTGTGGAAAGCCTGCTTGGCCCTGGGCATTCCCCAACAGGCAGTCCACAGAGCCCCAACATCAGTGTTATCGGCTCTTGCCAACAACCCTCACCATGCCACACATCCTCTCACTGGAGGTGAGGGCCCAAGTGCCCCTCCTGCCATTCCATGAGCTGGAAACCCAGAAACTGGACACCCCCCCCCCCCCCAACTTTGCATTACCCAGATTTATCAGACATATGATTAACATTTGGGGGGGGGGGGGGGGCAGTCAGAATCCACCGAGTCCTCTGAGGTGGCATGGAGGGTGCGGCTTATAGGGACTTTCGATCCAGAGGTAGATGTCACCATCAATGGTAAACTGCATTTGCATTGCCTCATCAATATGGGTGCTCAAATTTCTGTCATCAATAGATCACACTGGAGGGGAACACTTCCCTCACGCTCTGTAGTAGTCCATGGGTTAACAGGACCCCCCTCAGCCCTTCCTGTAGTCACAGTCAAGTGTGACTTCCCTAATGGATGCACGGCCTGAGGATCTGCAGTTTTGGGAGATTCTAATGTCCAAGGTATGTGTATTGGGTCTGGCTGGGTTGGAGTTAACTTTCCTCATAGCAGCCCCAAGTGCAGCCTCATAGCAGTCACACTTGACATCACAGGTTTTGCTGTCCAGCAGCAGTTCTGGTCCAAGTCCCACTTAGGACCTGTAACTGCTTGATTTTATAGACAGTGCTGTTATGCTTCCCTGTTCTGTGACGGGGTCATCAACAACACCTGGTTGGCCGGGTACCTGGGACCTTCAAGGCCAGTAAGGAGGGAAGAAGTTGGCCTGGCACCCAGGAACCTTGAGGCCAATAGGGAGGGGAGAAGAAGTCTGCCTGGTGCACAGGACCTTCAAGGCCTGATGAGGAGGGGAAAGGGAACTGATACGTGACCAGCTCAGTCACAGAGAATGGCCGTTTGCCTTATAAAATGGCATTAGTTATGCTAACTATATTACCAGGGGTCAGGAGCAGGGGGTACTGGTGACACTTACATTTTAAGAGGAGAAGACAACTGTTGATGGTGTTCAAAAGAAAATGTCTCTCCATCAGGAGCAAGTTCAAGGCTGTGAAAACTGAATAGGAGTGTCACAACCCATGCTGGGCAGACCAGGAAGGGGTCGTGGTGAGTTCGGAACTCCTTCAGGCTAAATTAAGGTGAAGGGACACCAAAACGATCAGTTGAATGTTTTATTTATGGCAGAAGCAGCCTGAACTTGGAAGGCGTAACAGTAGGTGGCGTGGTTTCTCACAACAAGAATTGGCATGAAACTACCTCAGTAAACCGTAACCACATATATATCAATTCAGGGAAGAAAATAAGGAGAGCCCTCCCGTTGGGTCACGAGGCTCAGAGTGGATCCCCTTGCTTTCTAAACCTTTCTAATTTGACCTCTTGTGCTGGTCCCTGACACTTTGAGTCTGGAATTTCCAATCCCAATTTGTTCAGTGTATCCCTAATGTTTTCCATGGTGTCTCTCACACTGTCTGGGCTCGTTCTTCCTACCAGGATGTCATCAATGTACTGATATACTGTGCTGTCAGATGGAACAGGAATTTCTGCTAAAACTTTAGCCAAGGCATTGTGAGCAATAGTGGGGGAGTGTTTATATCCTTGTGGGAGCCTGTTAAAACTGTACTGGATCCCCCTCCACGTAAAAGCAAACTGCATTTTATCTTGCTCAAGGAGAGGAATCACGAAAAACATATCTTTAACATCTAAGGCAGCCATCCAGGGGTGAGCAGCTCCCTGTATCAATGTCACTATCTCCGCAATGTTTGGAACTGCAGCAGTTAAAGGTGCAATATTAGCATTTAACTGTCAATAATCCACAGTAAAATGCCACTGCCCGGTCAGCTTTTTTACTGGCCACACCGGTGAATTGTAAGACGAATGAGTCCTTTTAACGATGTAAGCGCTGCTGCTGGCAATGGATATTGCCGAACATTGGTGATCTTAGAAGGGGGTAAGGATATGGATGTCTCTAACAAGCTCACTCTCACTATGCCTGATCCAGTTTCCTGTCCTGCAAAACTCTACACTGTTCCATCTGGGAGTTTCCATAGTCGTCCACGCAGTATATCAAATCCTAGAATGTCAGTGTGTGCAGCACCAACTAATACTTCTGCCCTGGTTAGTCTTTGGTCCCCTGGCAACCAGAGAGTAATTGTCGAGGTAGGGCATTCTTTTACCACACCCTCAATTCCTGTGAATTTAACCCTACGTCAGCCAGGTCTTAAACCAAGGGTTTGTGCTGTTTCATTAGTGACTACTGACATTTGGGCCCCAGTATCAATGAGAAAGTTTGCCAATACTTTCCGAGGTCCAGCAGGGATGGCAATAGTAGGTTCAGAATGTTTATCAGAGACCCATTGAATGGATAATACCTGCCGGACAGGGTGGCTCACTGCCCTCCCCGGGGATGCAAGTTTTTTGGCCGGGATTCTGCCCGATCAATCAGATTATATTCTGGCGCAGCAGGCGTGCTTTCCTTATGGATTGGGGGGGTTTCAGCTGGGTAATTTTTCCCAGCGGGGTTGTTCTTTTTATCCAGATTTCAAATCAATGCATGGAGATCCTCTATAGAGGCACCGCATAAAATGTGTTGGGGTGTACCCAAATCTAGGGCTTTACGCCACAACTCACCCCATTCCTTGTTAGGCTTGCCTGGTGTGGTAGTCAAGAATACTCCTGGGCCCCAGTAACCTCCGGCTTCCTCCTCACTCAACATAATACGGTCCCCCCCCCATAAGAGAAACTCACCACACATACTCAACCTCCGATTCTCCTGACCGCCTTGAGTATTTCTATCAGGGGGCATAAGGGAATCAACTGAGGTTCGGAATCAGGGGGTCCCTTTGATCTCATCGTCGTCACTGTCAAACCAGATGTCTCCGTTCCATTCCTCAGAATTTGCATAACACATCAACCTACGAATCTGCCTGACCGGAGCAGAGGGTAGCATCTTATCTAGTAGCTGATTCATCCTTTCCATTACTTGTTTAAAGTGACTATTCTGATTCACGAGTTTATCAACTCGGGCTCCTAGTTTTTCTCCTGTCTCCCTTTCAAAAGCCAATGAGGATTTCAACACCTCATTTTCTGATTTCGAAGCTGCATATTCTACATCAGAAATTTGTTTGGGAGCAGGGTTTTCCTTAGCTTCTTGCTGAGCACAAGATAAACAGGCTCCTAAAACAGCACAAATGACACCTTTACCTTTCCTCCTTCTAATCCTTTGCGTAGCCTGACATTGCTCAATGCGCTCTACCGCTTTCTCCTCATCCTTCCAAAACTTTTGGGCCTACTCTTTCCTAGCCTGGGAAGGGGCACAATTATATTTTTGCAGCAGTTTATCCATGGCAATCCTGCTGACTACGCCAATTTTCTGTTGCGCTAAAGAGTAAAGGAATTCAGCAGAAAATAAACCCCCTTGCATTCCAGCTTATCCTCAGATGTCAGAGGGGCTGGGGGCGGCTAGGTCTAGTTTCTGAGTAATGTCCAATTCAGCGCTATAAGTCCGGTCACGTTCAATATGGATGACGGATGCACTTATAGCACACTGCACTCTTGGCTTAGCCGCGTTCAACGCACGAGAATTACCAGACTTAGGGAGTTTGGTTGCGTTAAAGAACTATCACAACTAGATTAATGAGCAGCGCAGTTTATTAAAGCAACAGTACAGGTTCTTTTGGATTGCCATTGATAAATACAGTGTCTGCAAAGCACGTGCAAATAATAATACAGTCGACTATAAGCGCATTAAATTATGGAAAAAACTCTATAGAGATTTCTAAGTTTCCCAGGGAAGCACTCGGTATAACCAAGGGTTCGAATCTTACCCAATAGGCGTCCCTGGGGGGGGGGGGGGGGGGAAGAGAGGTTCAGCCCGTCAACTGATCCCAGAAGTCAGCGATGTCCTCCCGACTTGTCTATGATGGTGTCTTCCCTAACATTCCTCCTCTCTTAAGCCCGTTTATATTTTCTTATTTTTTAGGTGGAGCTTGAGTGACTCTAGTCATACATACCTTTACTTTGATTGATATAAAGTTCTCTCGCTTTGCTTTTAAAGGTATATGCTAGGGAAAATTCAGAGCGTGTGCTCTGTGAGGGGTGGTTGCACCTCGGAGGTGGGTAGCTTTTGGGATGGAGGTGTGTTTTGGTATTATAATGAGATTATAATGAACAAAGTTCACCCAGAGGACATGATTTAGCATGTCACTACTCCAGAACTGGGCACTTCTGATATAAATCAGAAGTAAGGCAATAGCATTGACAGAACCCCCTTGTTTCACCTCCTTGCTTCAGTGGATTCAATGCAGGGACCTTCCATTCTTGTTCCAGTAGTTTCAGTTCCCTATCCCTGCAGTGATATCACAGAGCCTGGCTGCAGTGCCTCCACTCTGCTCCACCCTCCATGTTGTTTCTCTTAGCCTCAGCATACCAAGCTGCCCTGGTGTTGCTAACATCTAAGGTTGCAGGTTATGTTGCTTAGGGAATTATTATGGAACATATTTCTTGCATATCCACTGCATTCCACCCTGGAGGTTTACCTTCCCTTAACGGGGGGGGACGGGGGGGGACGGGGACACACACACATATCAGTAAGTCACCTCCAGCAATCATTCCACAGCAGGTTACCCATGAATGTGAAACATGTGCTGCAATCAAGCAAACCAAGCGGTTAAAGCCCCTGTGGTATAGAGGGCAATGGCTGAAATATAAATATGGGGAGGCCTGGCAGATTGACTATATCACACTCCCACAAACCAGCCAAGGCAAGCGCCATGTGCTTACAATGGTGGAAACAACCACCGGATGGCTGGAAACATATCCCGTGCCCCATGCCACCGCCCGGAACACTATCCTGGGCCTTGAGAAGCAAGTCTTGTGGTGACACGGTGTCGCGGTAGAGACGGACACGACAAGTAATAGATCACGCAAAATGGCTACTTTATTGTTCTAACACACCTTTTTATCCCCTTCTTCAGAGTATGTGTTAGTATATGATTGGCTTAGTTAGTAACTAACAATTCATGATTGGTGAGTTTGTCAGGACGGTTCTTCTTATCACTATCTTGTTTTCGTACTGGTCTTCTCGGATCTTTCCAGACTTCTCAAGGATATACTACAAGCTGCTCGAGGTCGCGCTGTTCTCGAACTGTCAGGAATTCCGTAGACTTGTTGCATCCCCCGACAACACGGCACCCCAGAAAGAATTGAGTCAGACAACGGGACTCATTTCCGAAACAACCTCATAGACACCTGGGCCAAAGAGCATGGCATTGAGTGGGTATATCACATCCCCTATCATGCACCAGCCTCCGGGAAAATCGAACAATACAATGGACTGCTAAAAGCTACGTTGAAAGCAATGGGGGGTGGGACCTTCAAACATTGGGATACACATTTAGCAAAAGCCACCTGGTTAGTCAACACCAGAGGATCTGCCAATCGGGGTGGCCCTGCCCAGTCAGAATTTTTACGTACTGTAGAAGGGGATAAAGTCCCTGTAGTGCACATAAAAAAAATATGTTAGGGAAGACAGTCTGGGTTACTCATGCCTCAGGCAAAGGCAAACCCATTTGTGGGATTGCTTTTGCTCAAGGACCCGGGTGCACCTGGTGGGTGATGCGAAAGGATGGGGAAGTCCGATGTGTGCCTCAAGGGGATTGGATTTTAGGTGAGAATAGCCAGTGAATTAAATTGTATGATGTTAATTGCTATATAACCCTGCTACTGTATGTTATCATTACTATAATTGTTATATGCTATATCCATAGTACTATACTAAGAATCACTTAGATCAAGCAAGAATGAACTGTGATAAAACTGAACAAAGCACAGTAGTGATGGAACCAGAACTGACTTCAGCATGCAACAGTCCAACACTACACACCATCCTCCTGCTGCGCCCTATGTCACCTGCCTGCCGCACCGCACTGAAGCCTGCTCTGCCGACTGAGCGGACTTCACACCATCTCTCCTGTCCAGAAAGACTGGTATGACAGATGGAGCCCAAAGTCATGGACTAAATGAACTCAACAGACATTTTATAGGGGTGGGCCATTGTCACGACCCGGGCTGGATAGACCAGGGAGTCGTGTTGAGTTTGGAACTCCCTTGGGCTAAATTAAGGTGAAATGACACCAAACGATCTGATCAGTTAAACATTTTATTCATGGCAGAAGCAAACAACTTGGAAGGTGTTAACAGTAGGTGGTGTGGTCTCTCTCAACAGGAATTGGCATGGAACTACCTCAGTAAACCGTGTAACCCGTTGTAACCACCTACATCAATTCAGGGAAGAAAATAAGGAGAGCCCTCCCGTCGAGTCACGAGGTTCAGAGTGGACCTCCTTGCTTTCTAGACTCCTTCTCAGAGAAGAGCCTAGGGGCGGCTAGATCCACTCCTAGTCCCAGACTTGGTCAACGGTTTTATGTCTTAAAGGGATGAGGTGTAGGGATTATGAAAAAGGAAAGAGAAAGAGAGAGCAAGACAGAGAGAGAAAAAGGAAAAGAGAAAGATTTCACCGGTCCTGGGTCCAGCGTTGGTCCAGCCAGCCTAGGGGTCCAGTTCCGGTGGGCGCGCGCACATGGGGCTTCAATTCATGTCCTTTTTATAATCTCCTTGCCCCTCCTTCGGGCGGGCACTCGAACTCATCAGGCTAATTAAGCGTCATGCCGGTTTGTGCTTTCAGAACCTTTGGGAAATGGGTCGGTGAGCTTGGGGGTCGTTTGGGGAGTAACTTCTCCCTCCCTGCAGGCATGATCGTTCTTTGGCCATTGGCCATATATGGTGAGCTGCCCTGCTCAGCATATCAGAACACAGGATTGCACATCCTCTGGCAGCCCTCCCTGATGGCTGCTTTGTTGTTATGCAGGTTCGTTGTTATGCAGAACTTGCCCCACCACAATGTTTGAGACATTAACTCTTTCAGTCCCTCACATGTGGTGTTGCTATGCAGCCTTGCAAGCAAGTTCCATTCCTTCCCTCAACCACAAAAGCCAGGCCCCGGTCTCTGGGTGTTTGAGGCATTAACTCCGCCCAGTGTCTCACAGAGAGTCATCAGTTAAGTGTTGGTCTTGAGGTAGCATCCCTATCCTCAGTTCGTATTCTTGACTAGCTCAAACTCTGCATACTGACTTTTGTTAACCCCTCTAATTCGTGGGCTTGAATTTCTGCGGTAGGGGTCAGGTGCCTAGAAACAAGGTGTGTGGAGGTGTATGTAGCTGTTATATCTACATCCTTCTGAGAATACTTGCTGTAATTACTTATGTGCACCTGGCTAAATGCTGGAGTTCTGTCCTTAAAAATAAATTGTCTGCATTACTGAGTACTATGTGACAACTTGAGAACTTGTCACTCTCCACATTGTCTGACATCTGCATTGCAATTTCCCAAGATGGTACAGGAAGATCTCTTACCTTATTTGTTCTGCAGTAATGATCACAAATGGGAAAATGGATTCCTACCACAACTATGGGTGGCTTTCTTAACCAGAGGATGTCTAATTAGGTTTCTGTGAGACAGAAAACCTAGCTTTATTCAGACCAGCTTGATCACCGATACATTTTTAATTTTAAGAAAATTAGTTTGAGAAAGAACTTCTAGGACATACTTTATAATAGTTACAGCAGAGACTTCATAATTAAAGCTAGAAGATCTTTCCCATTTTAAACTTGATTTTGACCTTCCAAAAAGATAAAGAACCTAAAATGCTTGTCAGGAGTGAAGAAACCATACTTTCTGTGTATTTCCTGTTCCTGCATCAGACTACTCTAATGTAGTCCCTCTATTTTGAATGTGTGACTGTGTAGACAGAATGAAAAAAGTGGTAGATCTTCTTTTGAGAAATGGTCTGGTTCACCTAGCTTTTTAAAGCAGTCTACAGCGTTATATGTATTTTTAAATGCCAGTTTGCTAATACAATGGCGTGGTATCAGCCTAACCGGTAACAAAACACCACGCAGCCACTTGCTCACTCCTCCCCCCTCCCCGGCCATGGTGGGATGAGGAGAAAATATAAAGAAAGGCTCGTGGGTGGAGAGAAGGACTGGAAGGGATCACTCCCCACTTATGGTCATGACGTGCGGAAAACAGACTCCACAGTCAGTGAGATTGTAAAGTAGGTATGTTCATTCAGCACTGGGCAGCACGGGGGGTAGTCCCACCAAAGTCGTGCGTGCCCGACTCGGCAGTTCGCTTCAAGTTTATACAGTCAAGTGTTACATATTCACAATACGCCTATACATATGCATGACCTATCCCCGCTTCATATTAAAATTAGCTCCAAGAGGTCATTTCCATAGTCTCCTCTCAACTGCGCCTGCGCAGTGCCTCTTTATGGTGGTCGTCTGGTGGTCGCAGAGATGAAGATAGATGACTCCTCTTTGTCACCACTAGTAACCTCTTTTCTTGCGCAGGCTCAGTGATTTCTTGGTATTCACCCGAGCCGCAAGACCAGTCTTGGCTGGCTCTTGAGGCCAGCTCCTGCTTCTTATCAGGAACTGTCTCTGCCTCATTGGCTGGTTCTTGGGACCAGCTCTTCTTATCAAGGACTGTCTCTGCCTCAGCTAATTTCAACAATGTAAGCGCTAAACATCATCTTTCATCCCCCTTTATTATGTCTACTGAGATTCTTTTGACTCCCCTTGTCTCAGTCCCCCCTTTTCTAGAAAATAGTAAATTCTTTTACTATATTTAATCCTAGTACTTCTAATACATTGTTTCCCTATCTAGCATTCTCTCAAAATATTTGTTGGCACAAACAGTTGTTTTAGCCATGTTAAATTTGGCAATCAGGAAGTTAGTTTTTCCCATACCTCAGAAAATCTCTATTAAGTATCATCTTGTGAGTTGAACAAACACGTTCCCATCCCATGCTACGCTCCTTGTCCCCACAGTTGCCCATATTACTGCGTAAAAACTAAGTGTCCATCGGGTTTTGTGGTGACTTTCCATGGAGTTTTGGGTGTCTTTTTCACTCTGGTGTGATGAATCCAAGCGTTCTGTTCCTTGATTCTGATTGCAGTAAAGGAGGTGAGTAATACTTGAAATGGTCCTTTCCACTGTGGCTCCAGAGCTTTTCTGTAAGAGACTTTATATACACATAGTCTCCTGGTTGTATATTATGTACAGGCCCATCCAAACCTCTCCCTCGAGTCCCTACCACATGCTTCCTGATTTTATTAAGTTGCTTACCTAATGCTACCATGTAAGAAGTCATAATTTCATCCCCTGCCTGTACAGACACCCCTCTCTGTATCCTATAGGGTTGTCCATATAACATTTCAAAGGGGCTCAGTCCTTCTTTTGCCCTTGGTCTTGTTCGTATACGCAGAAGGGCTAAAGGGAGAGACTGAGGCCATGTCAAATTCGCTTCTTGTCCTAAATTCACAATTTGCTGTTTGATTAAGTGGTTCATTTTTTCCACTTGACCACTCGACTGGGGGTGATATGGAGTATGAAGCTGCCAATCTATACCCAAGCGGCGGCTAATTTGTTGTACTATTTTTGAGACAAAATGTGGTCCTCTGTCAGAGGACATGGTTGCTGGAACCCCAAAACATGGTATTATCTCTTGCACTAATATTTTAGTTACCTCCCGAGCTTTAGCCGTTCTTGTTGGGAATGCTTCTGGCCAACCTGAAAAGGTATCAGTTAATACCAATAAATATCGATACCCCCCTTTTCTAGAAAATTCTGTAAAATCAATTTGCCATTGCTGTCCAGGCCCATTGCCTTTCCCAATCTGGCCCATTTCCGGCTTGGGGGTATTCTTAGGATTAGTCTGAAGGCAAAGATCGCATTGTTGAGTCACCTGTCTCACCGTGGTATATAAATTTCTAGCCACAATTTCTCTTATTAAATGTTTATACAGAGCCTCTGTCCCCCAATGTCTTTTCCTATGCTCCTCCCATATCAAATGCCACAGCAAGCAAGAGGGAACGATTAGCTTTCCCTGTGGGGTATGAGCCCACCCACCCCTCTTCATTATATGACCCTTCTAAATCTGTAATAAGCTTCTGATCTTCCCTGGTATATTCTGGCTTACCTTCTAGGCAAATCTGCCTATCAGGAATTAAGGCCCCTTCTGTTTTTACCTTTGTTCTGGCCACTTGTTTTGCCTCTCTGTCCGCCAGCTCATTCCCTTTTTCCAAATCTGAGCTCACTTTCTGGTGTGCCTTAATATGCATAATTGCTACTTTCTTAGGGAGCTGGACAGCTTCCGGTAACTTCAGAATTTCTTCTGCGTGTTTGATATTTTTCCCCTGGGAATTCAATAGTCCTCTCTCCTTCCAAATTGCTCCATGTGCATGTACAACTCCAAAGGCACATTTTGAGTCTGTATAAATGTTCACAACTTTGCCCTGGGCCAATTCCAGGGCGCGGGTTAGAGCAATTATTTCTGCCTTCTGTGCGGAGGTGTTCATGGGCAAAGCCCCTGATTCTATTACCTCTTGGCTGGTGGTGATGGCGTATCCCGCATGTCGATTACCATTTAGGACGTAACTGCTTCCGTCTGTGAACCAGGTTTCCCCGTTTTCCATGGGGCTGTCTTTCAGGTCTGGGCGACTGGCGTATGTTGCTTCGATGGTCTCCAAACAGTCATGATGTACCGGTTCTCCTGTGTTCCCGCTGAGAAAAGAAGCTGGGTTGACAATGTTAGTGACTACAATCTCTACATCATCCTGCTCTACCAATATAGCTTGATATCTCAGGAATCTTTGTGGAGAGAGCCAACGTCCACCCTTTGCTTCCAGTACTGTTGATACTGTGTGAGACACCAGAACAGTCATTTTCTGGCCCAGAGTAAACTTTCAGGCTTCCTGTATGTTCAGTATCACAGCTGCAACCGCCCGCAGGCATCCAGGCCAACCTTTTGCAGTCGTGTCTAACTGCTTAGAGAGGTAGGCAACTGCCTGTTGATATGGGCCCAGGTTTTGTGCGAATATTCCCAGGGCAATGCCCTGCTTCTCGTGGGAGTAAAGAAGAAACGGCTTACTCACATCTGGGAGTCCTAAGGCCGGGGCCGACATCAAAGCCTTTTTCAGTAGCTCAAAGGCTCGTTCGGTCTCCTTGTTCCACTCAAGGTGTTTCTGTTCAGTGGCTGTCAGCGCATACAGTGGTTTAACAAGCAATCCATAATTATAGATCCACAATCGGCACCGCCCCGTCATTCCCAGAAAAGTCCGTAACTCTTTTACTGTCTGAGGTCTCCGAGTTTGACATATTGCCTCTTTACGGGCCTGTCCCAAAGTTCTTTGTCCCGCACTAATTTCATAGCCCAAATAATTCACTTTGCGTTGCATTACCTGTGCCGCCTTCTTGGATACCCGGTACCCCTGGAGTCCCAGGAAATTCAGCAGACTCACCGTCCATGTCATACAATCTTTCTCTGTTTTGGTGGCGATCAGGATATCATCCACATACTGCAACAGCTTCCCCTCCTCAGACGGGGCTTCCCAGGATTCTAAGTCTTTTGCAAGCTGATTGCCAAAAATGGTAGGACTATTCTTAAATCCTTGTGGCAACACCGTCCAAGTGAGCTGGGTCTTTCGACCACTCTTGGGGTTTTCCCATTCAAATGCAAATAATTTTTGGCTGGCTTCATGGAGAGGGAGGCAAAAGAAAGCATCCTTCAAATCTAAAACAGTAAACCAAGTCAATTCAGGTGTTAATACGGTCAACAGGGTATGTGGGTTCGCCACTACCGGGTAAAGATCTTCAGTTATCTTATTCACCGCCCGTAAGTCTTGGACCACCCGATATGACCCATCGGGCTTCCGAACAGGTAATATAGGGGTATTGAATTCAGACTCACACTCTTTTAATAGTCCCAACTGCAAAAATTTTTCTATCACCGGCCGGATTCCTTCTCTGTCTTCCTTCTTTAGGGGATATTGTTTAATTCTTACCGGCTTTCGGCCTTCCTTGATCCTAACTCCAACAGGTGGAGCACTTTTCGCTCTTCCAGGTGCATCGGTAGCCCATACCCCCGGGTACACTTGCTTTAAGATGTCCTCGTTAGTGCTTCCTTCTAGGGGGAGACTGGTTAAGGTTAGGCTCAATATTTGAATATATTGCTGATCTTTTACCTCCAGAGTAATTTCTCCCTTTTCGAATACAATTTTTGCTCCCAATTGTTCCAACAAGTCCCTTCCCAAAAGTGCCTTTGGGGACTTGGGCATATATAAAAATTTATGAATGCCCTACTGATTTCCTAATTTATATTCTAAAGGTTTACAAAAATATGCCTTTTCACTTTGGCCAGTTGCTCCTTTCACCATGACATAATCGTTTCCCAGGGGCATCAAAGCTTGGTTCAGAACCGAGTATGTTGCCCCCGTATCTACCAAAAATTCTACCTCTTGTTGTGTTTTCCCTAGCTTAATTATAACCAGTGGATCCACTAGGGTAGATTCCCCAGGTTCCCGTCAATCTCCTTTCACATGGGCTACTGTTCTTCCTGTTTGAGCCCTCTGATCCTCCTTCTTGTTCTTTGGGCATTCCTTTTTTCCAATGACCGAATTTCTTACACAAAGCACATGGATCCTTGCCCAGTTGGGGCAAGTCTCGTCTAGGCCCTCTTCCTCTTTCTTCCTGGATAACAGCCATTAATTTCCTTTGCCCTTGCCTATATCCTTCTTCTCTGTTACTAAATACTCTCCATGCTTCATCCAGTAATATTTCTAAATTCCTACCCTCTGTAGGGTGTAATTTCTGAAGTTTGCGCCTTATATCCCCTGTAGATTGACCCAAAAACAGGGAGACCAATTGTTGTACTCCTACCTCTGACCCAGGATCCAGCGGTGTGCTGCGGCACACTACATCCCTCAATCGATCCAGGAATTCAGATGGAGACTCGGAAGGACTCTGTTTGACTGCATATAAAGCTGACCAATTTATAGTTTTGGGGATTGCCCTCTCCATTCCTCTTGTAATCCAATCCTGATGCCCCTGCAATCTTTCCATATGTGCAGATCTATTAACATCCCACTTTAGGTCTTGGAGAGGGAAATATTCCTTAATGTCCCCTCCTGTGATCTTATAATGATCTTCAGCAAGGTTCCCTGCTGTTTTTAAAATCAGCTGTTTCTCTGTCTCAGTCATATATTCCAATAATAGCTGTATATCCTTCCAATCAGGGTTATGCTGTTTTACAATAAATTGGAAATGTTTAGTTACACTTACTGGATCACTCCTATAATCTTTTGCAACCTTTTTCCATTCCCCTAGGTCAGCAGTAAAAAAGGGTACTTTGATTAACATCGTCCCACCATCCGGCCTCACCGCCTCTCAGAGAGGTGCTTGTAACGCCGTTGAGGTAGTTTTCTTCCTAGTACGGGAAGATACAGGGCTGTCCGGGGTGGTCGGAGTTCTATCCGAGTCTGCATCCTGTTCCTGTGGTCGAGGGGGAGGCTTAAACAAATCAGATCTTGTTCTGGTGCCTGATGGATTTTATTTGTCTTTGTACATCTTTGTCCAATACTACATGCCGAACAACACCGCCTCAGTTTACCTCTAAGCTCCTTGTTGTTTTCTCGCTCAACTGCGAGCACCATGGGGTCCTGTGGGGGTACCATTCCACAGTCCCTTTGCCACTCCAGATGGTTTCGGAGGGTGGAAAACATGTCTGCATACGAAACCTCATCCCATTTTCCTTCTCTCCTTAAAAACAGCATTAGTTGTAATAGAGTATTATAATCTATTGACCCATTAAGTGGCCACTTAGCATCACCTTCTAACTTATACAACGGCCGCCATTGGTTGCAATACTTAATAAGGTTCTTTTTATTTTCCGTACCTCTGGCCCCAACAATATCTTTCCAGTGGGCAATTACACAACCCAGAGGACTCTTCCTCAATATCCCCCCTTGATTGTTTCCCATTTTATAACTCCTCCTTTTAATAAGCTTCCATGCAAATCGTTTCTTACACCTCTTTATAGTCTTCTCCCAGTTTTCCTCCCACACGTCCCGAATTTCCGGGATTAAATTTTCCTTTCCACACACCAATTTCACTATTTCGGCTACCTTTCCATCCACAAACAATCTCAACTGTATACGTGGCCCGTCCCCTCTTATCCCAGGGAGTCCAAACCCCACACTCAGGGCATTCAATATCCCCTCCACAATCTATTTGCAACCTCTGTTCACACCACACACATTCCAGGACATATGAGGGCATACACTCATTTCCTGGATGTAAAAGGACACCATTCAAATACCCACATTTATGCCATGCACCATACAGGGACTTTCTTATACCAACACCACAAAATGATTAAGATAATCAAACTCAAACTTACAATTACAACCCTAACATATAAATTCAAGTTCCAAATCATCAGTGAGTCACACTTTGTTCGTCTCCGGCCGTACCCCTTGTGGAGTTACGAAACTGCGGATCAGAACTCCACACACGCTCCGCAGATGAGCTGTGTCTCTTTTACTCAAACATTCAATCCACAGTTTTAGACATTTACACATTAACAAGCATATATACACATATAAATCTCAACATAACATTTCCACATACTCACACAAAATCTTTAACATTAAATTTCCAAACATTCACATCATACAATCATCGCTCCAGTTGACAACCTTTCAGCAGCTGCAAAAATGCACCAAGCGCAATTGCGAGGGGGTGCACTTACCCTTCTCCTGCCTCTTATATACCAGTCACCGACAGGTCCGTCCTGGCTCCCGATACTGGGATGCAGCGGTCACCCCGGATTTGCTCAATCTACCCCCAAGATCGCTGGCGGCCGCTCTATCGGTCAGCAAATCCCCCCTTGTTACCATACAGGGTACCCTCCTCCCATACGGGGACTACGCGGCACGCCAGACGTCTCTGCGTGATTTACCAGCTGCCCCAGCCCGTACAATTTACAGGCTCCCTCTGAGACACATACCGTTTGGTCCGCGGCTTCAGGAGGTTGTTGTCTGCTCCCGCGGTGAGCAGCTGGCAGCGGAGGCTCCTCCGAGGAAAGTGCTCGGGGCACGCCTAGGGGCGTCCGCTCCGCAGTCGGTCCCGCAGCCCAGCAGAGAGCCTCCTGGCTGGCTCGCCAAACTGACGTGCGGAGAACAGACTCCACAATCAGTGAGATTGTAAAGTAGGTATGTTCATTCAGCGCCGGGCAGCACGGGGGGCAGTCCCACCAAAGTCATGCGTGCCTGACTCGGCAGTTCGCTTTAAATTTATACAGTCTGATGCAGAGACTGACACTAGGCCTAGTAGATGTAGAAATAGAACGTATGTTTAGACTCAGTGTATTGCTAAATAAAAGACTCAGGAATTTGTTAGAAGGTTAACGACTGTCTCCATAAGTTGATTTACGTAGACAGGCCAAGGACATAAAGCACAAGATTCCTGTGTCTGTAATATACGACAAGATAACATGTCCTGTTTGAAGAGGTATTCTGTTTGATAAGAAAACATGTTCTGTCTCTTGTGATGACTGAGCCAAAAGCTAGGTGACAAGCAGAGAAGTTGTTTGTGGGGCCCAGAAGGGGATCGTACTGCGCAAACTCATACAACAAGGGTCAAACAGCGGACAAGTGAGGAAGACTATGGAAGAGCACCAGAGGACTCCAGAAGACCACCGAAGACCTTCAACGCGCATGCGTACAGGACATTTACATATGCTAATGACTTCTCGGGAAATCAATGAATATGTATATTATTTCTCGGAAACTCTATGAATATGTATGTAAGACATGTATTTAACCTATACAATTAGTCCCAGCCGGGAAGCACGTTTGGAGGAGTGATCCCCCGTGCTTCCAGCGCTGCAATAAAGAATACTTAACTCCATCACCGAATGCTCATTTCAAGAAACAATCTGGCGACCCAGGTGGGACCCGCTCTGCTCGGCTGCAGGACCCGCTGAGAACAGGACTCCCTAGGGTACCCCCGGGATTTTCCCGGAGGGACTCGTCGCCTCACTCGGATCACGGCGGGAGCAGACAAGGACACCATCTAAAGGAGTTTGAGGTATTCTTTATTTTGTGTCTTTGGGTTTGGGACCGGTCATTTGTAAAGCTATCCATAAGTCATAAGATTAACTTATGCAGGATGGCGTATGCCAGGTAGCCGATGCTCTTGGTATACATTTGGTTTGATACGTGTTTGGGCACTTTTGTTTCGGTATACTCTGTATGCTGTTGTGCACTTTGTGTGCTTTAGGTTTGGTGCCCATTCATGTACTTTGGTTCTGAATTTGATTTTGATCTTTTGGCTGACTGAATGTGGTAAACGACCATTAGAATTGGATTACAGATACCGTTTGTGAGTTCTGAATTAAAACTGTGTTGAAACGGTGAATTGAATGATTGAGTGAGTGAGAAGCAGCTGCAGAGTGTGTGTGAAATTCCGATCCGCAGTTCGTAACTCCGTAGGAGGTACGGCCAGAGACGAATGAGGTGTGACTGACTCACTGATGATTTGGGACGTGAACTCGTACATTATTATTATAGTTATAAGTTTGAGTTTGATTGTCTTACTTGTCTTGTGGTGGTGGTGGTGTAAGAAGTTCCCTGTTTGGTGTATTATATAAATGTGGGTATATGAATGGTGTCTTTTGCATCCGGGAAACGAGTGTAGACCTATATATATCCTAGAGTGTGTGTGGTGTAAACAAAGGTTGCAAGTAGGTTGTGGAAAGGATATTGAATGCCCTTAAGTGTCAGGTTTGAACTTCCTGGGACAAGAGGGAGAGAGCTACGTATATAGTGGAAATAATTTGTGGTTGGGCAGATAGAAATCAGAGCGAGTAATATGGGAGGGAAACAGAGCGGTGGAATATTGAAAAAGAGCCCCTTAGGCTGTATCCTGGCACATTGGAAGGAAATCGGGGGACCTCCAGGCGGGAGCATAGACAAAAAGACCTTAATTAAATATTGTAACCAGTGGTGGCCTTTATATAGACTGGGCAGTGGCGAAGTGTGGCCTTATAATGGAACTTTGAATTACAACACATTGCTACAGCTGATGTTATTTTTAAGGCGGAAGGGAAAATGGGATGAAGTTGTATATGCGGATATGTTTTTCACTTTGAGAAATCATCCAGAATGGCAAAGAGAGTGCGGAGTTAATATAGCTCCGCAAGACCCACTTGTGCTAGCAATGGAAAAGGAAAAAAGAGATTCTGAGAAACTGAAGAGATGTTGTTCAGCCTATAACATAGGGCAGAGGTGTTTAAAACTAAGAGAAATTGAGGAGAGAATGAAGGATTTTGTTTCCCCACCATTACCACCCCCAGTCCCGGCAATAATAGAAGGATCTCCTGAAAGAGAAGGAGAAGGGGCAAGGGCGAGTGCGGGTAATGGTAACACCGAACAGGACTCCGAAGACCGGGGTTCTACTCCGATTACAGCTCGTACTCAGAGTAAGACGAGACCGGTGCTTCTGGCCCCCTTAAGACAAGCAATGGGAACGGCAGGCCCCACTAGAATTAAAATACCTTTCACTATGAATGATTTGGATTCGTGGAGAGAAGTGGTAAAAGGATACCGTGATGATCCTGAAGGGATTGCTAAAAGATTTGAACTGATTGTTAAAAATCAGGACCCAGATTGGAAAGACATAGATTTAATGTTGGATGCTCTAACCGAGACCGAAAAACAACTAGTAATAAGAACAGCTCAAACACAGGTTCAGGTTCAAATCACTGCTGGAACCTTACCAGGCACAGTAGATAATCATGCGCCCAGGACGGATCCCAATTGGGACCCGAATGACAATACTGAATATCGGCTTTTGAAGAGATACCAAGAATGGATAAAATTAGGCATTGAAAATGCAATACCAAAAGCAGTGAATTAGTCGAATCTGTATGCCGTAAAACAGGGTCAGACCAAGACCCCAACGGAATTTTTGGATCGGTTAAGAGCAGCCATGCGAAAATTTACCACTCTAGACCCCTCATCTGATGTGGGGAGACAACAATTAGTGTCCTTATTTCTTGGGCAATCCTCAGAGGACATAAGAAGAAAGCTCCAAAAATTAAAGGAGCCGGATATTAGAGACTTAGAGAAATTAATAGAGGAAGCCTGGAGAGTATATTGGAACAGGGAAAGGGATGAGAAACAGAAACTGGGGATGGCAATTGCCATAGCCACTGTGGCAGCACTGGGACGACAAGGCAACTCGCTCCGCGGGAGAGGTCGAGGAAACGGGAATCGAAGGGGTGCCCGACAGCCTCTAAAATCAGATCAATGTGCCTATTGTAAAGAAACGGGTCATTGGAAAGGAGAATGCCCTAAATTAGAGAATCGTGCTGTCGTTGCCAATGTTACCTCCGAAGCATGAAGGGAACCGGAGGAATCCACCCTAGCGGACCCTCTGGTTAAAATTAAGCTAGGGATGGGGGAGCAAGAAATAGACTTTTTAATAGATACAGGGACAGCATACTCAGTGTTAAATCAAAAGTTAATACCAGAGGACACCGAATTCGTAACAGTAAGAGGGGCTACTGGACGACAAACAAAAGCATACTTTTTAAAACCACTCAAATACAAATTAGGTAAACAAATTGGAATACATAAATTTTTGTATTTACCGGAATCCCCACAGTCTCTATTGGGACGAGATCTATTAGAACACCTAGACGCAAAAATCATCTTTGATAAAGGAAATATGGCCTTGAGAATTAAGGAAAATCAATTGATTGATGTCCTAAGTATAGCCCTGTTACAAGCCAAAGTGAAATGCAATACGAATACTCCTCTGGAGATTGTAAATCAAGTATATCCTGGGGTGTGGGCCTCTGAAGTCCCGGGAAGAGCAAAGAACGCAACACCAATAGTGATAAGATTAAAGGGCGAAAAGGAACCTGACAAAATTAAACAGTATCCTTTGAAACTGGAAGACAGAAAAGGGATAAAACCAATAATAGACAAATTCTTACTATATGGTCTGTTGATAGAATGTGAATCAGAATATAATACTCCAATATTACCAATTAAGAAAGCTGACGGAGAGAGTTACAGGCTAGTTCAGGATTTGAGGGCAATAAACAAAATTACTGAGGATATACATCCTGTGGTAGCAAATCCGTATACTTTACTAACAAAATTAAAAGATAATCAAGTTTGGTTTACCATACTGGATTTGAAGGATGCCTTTTTTTGCCTGACCCTAGCCACTGAGAGCCAAAATTTGTTTGCTTTTGAATGGGAAAATCCAGAGTCAGGAAGAAAAACTCAATTAACATGGACAGTATTACCTCAGGGTTTTAAAAATAGCCCTACCATTTTTGGGAATCAATTGGCAAAGGAGCTCGAAACCTGGGAACCGCCCAGCCAAGAGGGACTCTTGTTGCAATATGTAGACGACCTCCTAGTAGCTACAGAAACTCGGGAAGATTGTATTCAGTGGACTGTAAGTCTTCTTAATTTTCTGGGTTTAAGTGGATATCAAGTTTCTCAACAGAAAGCCCAGCTGGTCCAACAACGTGTGACCTACCTAGGACTGGAAATCTCCGGAGGACAACGGGAACTTGGACCTGAACGGAAGGAGGCCATCTGTCGGACTCCAGAACCACAGACGGTAAAGGAGTTGTGAACTTTTCTGAGAATGACAGGTTGGTGTCGGCTTTGGATATACAATTATGGATTGCTAGTCAAACCTCTGTATGAACTGATAAAAGGAAATCAGTCGAAATTGATTTGGACTGGTGTATTGGGTCTGGCTGAGATGGAGTTAGTACTCCCTATAGCAGCCCTCATAGCACTGTGCTCTGCAGCTCTGTAGCTAGAAAGGTGTTGATAACACACCAGTGTTTTGGCTACTGCTGAGCAGTGCTGGCACAGCATCAAGGCTGTCTCTCCAACATTTTTGCCCTCCCCTCAATGGCAGGCTGGGGCAGGGCAAGATCTTGGGACGGGACATAACCAGGACAGCTGACCTAAACTAACCAAACAGATATTCCATACCATATGACGTCAGCTCAGATATAAAAGCTAAGTGAAGGGAGACGGAGGGGGGGGCATTTTTGTCTTCCAGAGCAAGCACTACGCGTACTGGAGCCCTGCTTCCCAGGAAGTGGCCAGACATCGCCTGCTGATGGGAAGTAGAGAGTAACATCATTTGTTTTTTTTCTTTGCTTTCGCGCGCAACCTTTGCTATCATTTTATTAAACTGCCCTTATCTTGACCCACGAGCCTTTCGTTATATTTTTCTCTCCCCCGTCCAGCTGAGGAGGGGGAGTGATAGAGCGGCTTTGGTGGGCACCTGGCATCCAGCCAGGGTCAACCCACCACAGTCCTTTTTTTGGCGCCCAACGTGGGGCACGACAACGGCAGTTTTGCATTAAGCGTTCTATAGCTAGTTATTAAGTGGCAAGCTCCTGTGCAGGTCACAGAGCTTGTTAGCTGCTTGCTTATCTCTAGCTTGCTGAGTTTGGGAACATGTTAATGCAAATAATGGCTGTGTGCTTTGTCCTGGCACTGATGGCTTTGTTGTGCTGTGGCAGCTATCTTGTGTGGAGAATGAAGGAACGTGGGAACGTGCTAATACAAATAGTGTCTATGTGCTTTGTCCTGGCAGTGATGGCTTTGCTGTGTTGTGGGAGCTATCTTGTGGAGGAGATGAGGGAACACATCTCCCTCTCCCTACCAGGCATTGATGTGAATGGTTTTATTATGCAGGCTCCCGAGGTCCTTGTTCACCCTTACGTGAGCTGTTCAATACTAATAATTAATACTGGTGGCATATTATGGGTATTGTGGAACCTGGTCTCTTCCTGGTATAAGAGGAGGCAAGTTTTAGGTGAGGCAATATTAAAATGTGCCCTCAAGCGACCAGTCCCTGGGTGGCAGGGTATATGGAAGGATTTGGGCAGATTCCTAGGACGGTTATCACCTCCCATAATCTGGGATTTTACATCCGAACAGGCAAGTAACCCTGGCAAACTGACACGTCACCTGATAGAAGGGTGCCTTGCCTATCCCAATGGAAACCAGCAGCTTCTCGCACTGTACTGGGGCCTGGCCTATGCCTACCGAGCCACAGTTCAATACTCTCAGAGGACCACGGTTGAGGCAGGGACCCAGACTGCATCTAAGGACACGATGCTCGAGATAGGGACCCAAACAACAACTACAGTAATTGCCCCAGTAGTGAAACGGAAACAGTGGACAAGGAGATCAACGGGTCCATACCATCGATTAGTGAGGGAAGAAGAAGAAGAGGAAAGGCTTGATTTAGAAGCTGGTCCTTCGATAAAGAAATTGGAGGAAGGAGTGAGGGAACTTAAACAAGAAGCAGAAACTACCCGGTCCCTGACGTCCTCAGAACTTCGGGACTTGCGGAAAGATTACAGCCGCCAGCCAGGTGAGCGGATTGCTGCCTGGCTGCTCCGATGCTGGGATAACGGGGCTGATAGTCAGCTACTGGAAGGCAAGGAAGCGCAACAGCTGGGATCCCTCGCTAGAAACCGGGGAATTGAAAGAGGAATTGGGAAAGAGGCAGCAGTTTGCAGTCTCTGGAGCCGGCTCCTCTCAAGTGTGAAGGCAAGATATCCATTCAAGGAAGATCTTGTAAATTCATCAGAAAAGTGGACTACTGCAGATGAAGGCATTCAGTACCTGAGAGAGTTAGCAGTGGTGGAAGTCATCTACAGTGATCTAGATGACGAGGAAGTTTCCAAAGACCCAGAAGATGTCCTGTGCACACGAGCCATGTGGCGAAAGGTGATTCAAGGTGCCCCAGCGTCGTATTCTAACAGCTTGGCAGCAATGTATTGTCCAGATATGGAAACACCAACTGTGGAGAAAGTGTCGTCTTGGCTCCAAAACTTTGAGGAAAATCTCTGTGTCTCCTCATCCCTACAGGACAGTGCCTTGGCTGTTAGGGATGCTCCAAGAAATCAGTCCTCCCCTGCCCCGGTCAGAGGGAAAGGGAGCCCAAGGCGTATGCCACGTGGTACACTCTGGTTCTTCCTGCGTGACCAAGGGGAGGACATGAGGAAGTGGGATGGTGAACCCACCTTTAAGCTGGAAGCCCGCGTACGTGAACTGAGAGGGAAGACAGCTGTTAAGAAGGGGTGACCCAAGAAGAAGGCTGTCAGCGTAGTTGCTGTAGAGGCCCAAGAAGGCACTCAGCGATCCTCCAGGCATAGAAGAACTGAAACCACCTCCCTTGATTCTCGTGAGGGGACTTCTGGTCTGGTACCGCAAGGATCGGACAGTGAATATTCTGATGAGGAACAGCAATAGAGGGTCCCTGCCTTCGGCCAGGAGAAGGAAAGGGATGATCGGATATACTGGACTGTGTGGATTCGATGGCCTGGCACATCAGACCCACAGAAGTATAAGGCTTTGGTAGACACTGGTGCACAGTGTACACTGATGCCATCAGGATACAGGGGCACAGAATCCATCTGGATCTCTGGAGTGACAGGGGGATGCCAAGAATTGACTATACTGGAGGCTGAAGTGAGCTTGACAGGGGACAAGTGGGAAAAGCACCCCATTGTGACCGGTCCAGAGGCCCCTTGTATCCTTGGCATAGACTACCTCAAGAGAGGGTACTTCAAGGACCCAAAGGGGTGCCGGTGGGCTTTTGGTGTAGCCGCTGTAAATGCAGAGAAGATCAAACAGCTATCTACCCTGCCTGGCCTCTCGGAAGATCCCTTTACTGTGGGATTGCTGCAAGTTGAAGAACAGCAGGTGCCTATCGCTACCAGGACAGTGCACCGTCGGCAATACCGGACAAACCGAGACTCCCTGGCTCCCATCCATGAGCTGATTCATCACCTAGAGAGCCAAGGAGTCATCAGCAAGACTCATTCACCTTTTAATAGTCCTATATGGCCAGTGCAGAAGTCTGATGGAGGATGGAGGTTAACAGTAGATTATCGCGGCCTGAATGAAGTGACACCGCCATTGAGTGCTGCTGTACCAGACATGTTAGAGCTTCAATATGAACTGGCATCAAAGGCAGCCACATGGTATGCTACAATTGATATTGCCAATGCATTTTTCTCCATTCCTTTGGCAGCAGAGTGCAGGCCACAGTTTGCTTTCACATGGAGAGGTGTCCAATACACCTGGAATCAGCTGCCCCAGGGGTGGAAGCACAGCCCTACCATTTGTCACGGATTAATCCAAATGGCACTGGAACAAGGCGATGCCCCTGAACATTTACAATACATAGATGACATCATCGTATGGGGCAACAAGGCAGAAGAAGTGTTTGAGAAGGGAAAAAGAATAATTCAGATTCTTCTGAAAGCTGGTTTCGCCATAAAGAAAAGTAAGGTCAACGGACCTGCACAGGAGATTCAGTTCTTGGGAATAAAATGGCAGGATGGTCGCCGTCATGTCCCTATGGATGTGGTTAACAAGATAGCAACTATGTCTCCACCAGCTAACAAGAAAGAAACACAAGCTTTCCTAGGCCTTGTGGGGTTCTGGAGAATGCATATTCCAGGTTATAGTCAGCTTGTGAGCCCTCTCTATCGAGTAACGCGGAAAAAGAACTATTTTGAATGGGGCCCTGAACAACAACAAGCCTTTGAGCATATCAGACAGGAAATAGCTCGTGCAGTAGCTCTTGGGCCCGTCCGAACAGGACCAGATGTACAAAATGTACTCTACACTGCAGCTGGGGAACATGGTCTCACCTGGAGCCTGTGGCAGAAAACACCAGGAGAAACCCGAGGTCAACCATTAGGGTTTTGGAGTCGGGAGTACCGAGGATCAGAAGCTCACTATACCCCAACTGAAAAAGAGATATTAGCAGCATATGAGGGGGTTCGAGCTGCTTCAGAAGTTGTTGGTACAGAAACATGTCTCCTCTTGGCACCACGATTGCCCGTGCTACACTGGATGTTCAAAGGAAACATCCCCTCTACACATCATGCAACCAGCGCTACATGGAGTAAGTGGATAGCATTGATCACGCAACGGGCTCGACTGGGGAAATCTAACCGCCCAGGAATTCTGGAAGAGATCATGGAATGGCCAGAAGGCAGAGATTTTGGAGCATCACCTGAGGAGGTGACTCGTGCCCAAGAGGCACCACCATATAATGAGTTATCAGAAGATGAAAGGTGTTATGCTTTGTTTACTGATGGATCCTGTCGTGTGGTAGGGAACCATCGGAAGTGGAAAGCTGCTGTGTGGAGTCCCACACGACAAGTCATTGAGGCCACTGAAGGAGAAGGCGAGTCAAGTCAGTTTGCAGAAGTGAAAGACATCCAACTGGCTCTAGACATTGCTGAATGAGAAAAGTGGCCGGTACTCTACCTCTATACCGACTCCTGGATGGTGGCTAATGCCCTATGGGGGTGGCTACAGCAGTGGAAGAAGACCAATTGGCAACGCAAGGGTAAACCCATCTGGGCAGCAGCATTGTGGCAGGACATTGCTGCCCGTGTAGAACACATGACTCTAAAGGTACGTCATGTAGATGCTCACGTGCCCAGAAGCCATGCCACTGAAGAACATCGAAATAATGAACAGGTAGACAAGGCTGCCAAAATAGATATAGCTCAGGTGGACCTGGACTGGGAGCGTAAGGGTGAGCTATTTGTAGCTCGATGGGCCCATGAGACATCGGGACATCTCGGGAGAGATGCAACATATAGGTGGGCTCGTGATCGAGGGGTGGACCTGACCATGGAGGCCATCACACAGGTCACTCATGAATGTGAAACATGTGCTGCAATCAAAAGAGCCACCAGAGTAAAGTCTCCCTGGAACAGAGGGCGGTGGTTGGGTTTTCAATATGGCGAGGCCTGGCAAATTGACTACATTGGACCACTGCCACGAACACGCCAAGGCAAGTGCTACGTACTCACCATGGTGGAAGCAACTACTGGTTGGCTAGAAACATATCCTGTAAACCATGCCACTGCCCAAAACACCATCTTAGGCCTCGAAAGGCAAATTTTATGGCGACACGGTACCCCAGAAAGAATTGAATCAGACAATGGGACTCATTTCCGAAATAACCTCATAAGCTCCTGGGCAAAGAAACATGGCATTGAGTGGGTATACCACATACCCTATCACCCGCAGGCATCTGGAAAAATTGAGAGATATAATGGACTGTTGAAGAGTATGTTGAGAGCGCTAGGCAATGGGACATGGAAGCATTGGGATGCAAATTTAGCAGAAGCCACTTGGCTAGTTAACTCTAGAGGATCTGCTAACCGTCCTGGTCCTGCCCAAACAAAACCCCTACATACTGTGGGAGGAGATAAGGTCCCCGTGGTGCACATGGGGAAGTGGCTGGGGAAGGCAGTGTGGATTGCACCTCCCATGGGAAAAGGCAAACCCATTCGTGGGATTGTCTTTGCTCAGGGACCTGGGTGTACTTGGTGGGTAATGCGGAAGGATGGGGAGACCCAGTGTGTGCCTCAAGGACATTTAACCTTGGGGGAAAAATAATCTGTGATGTGAGTTGTATGTTGCAGGAAGTAATGTAGCAGGAATGACCTGAACTGCAGAGGAGTGAACTTCGCAAGGAACCAGACAAGTGCATCGGTGACCCAAACCAAGCCGACGTTGGTGCCCAACGATTGAACGTACTGCTTCTCCTGTCCTGACCACTCATCTTGATGGATGGGGCCCAAGTCATAACCTGTGTGTGAACATCTGAAGGAGTGGAAGAAGCCCCTGGAATATCTATCTCTTAAAGGACAAGGGATAGTAATTAATAAGAATGTATAAATCTGTACGTTGGGTATAAAAGTTGTTTAAGTATGTAGTTTCAGTTGTAAGTGTTGGTAAGAAAGGATTTCAGTAATGAGAATTAAATACAATAGTATGGTTAGAAGATATCTGTATTAAATTATGTGGGACCTGAGCAGGACGCAAATGGTATGGAATAAGGGGTGGAGATTGTATTGGGTCTGGCTGAGATGGAGTTAGTACTCCCTATAGCAGCCCTCATAGCACTGTGCTCTGCAGCTCTGTAGCTAGAAAGGTGTTGATAACACACCAGTGTTTTGGCTACTGCTGAGCAGTGCTGGCACAGCATCAAGGCTGTCTCTCCAACATTTTTGCCCTCCCCTCAATGGCAGGCTGGGGCAGGGCAAGATCTTGGGACGGGACATAACCAGGACAGCTGACCTAAACTAACCAAACAGATATTCCATACCATATGACGTCAGCTCAGATATAAAAGCTAAGTGAAGGGAGACGGAGGGGGGGGGCATTTTTGTCTTCCAGAGCAAGCACTACGTGTACTGGAGCCCTGCTTCCCAGGAAGTGGCCAGACATCGCCTGCTGATGGGAAGTAGAGAGTAACATCATTTGTTTTTTTTCTTTGCTTTCGCGCGCAACCTTTGCTATCATTTTATTAAACTGCCCTTATCTTGACCCACGAGCCTTTCGTTATATTTTTCTCTCCCCCGTCCAGCTGAGGAGGGGGAGTGATAGAGCGGCTTTGGTGGGCACCTGGCATCCAGCCAGGGTCAACCCACCACAACTGGTGAAGCACGAAATGCATTTAAACGGCTTAAACAAAAACTAATGAGGACCCCCGCCCTAGGGTTACCAGATGTCTCCAAACCATTTTGGTTGTTCTTCCACGAGAGACAAGGAATTGCTTTAGAAGTATTGGCACAGAGACTTGGTCCCTACAAACGAGCGGTGGCTTATTTCTCTAAACAATTAGATGAAGTAAGCAAAGGCTGGCCGAGCTGCCTTCGAGCTGTAGCAGCAGTCGTAATTAATATTCAAAAAGCCCGAAAGTTTACTATGGGCCAGAAAATAACATTACTAGTCTCCCACACAGTATCAATGGTCCTGGAACAGAAAGGGAGCCATTGGCTCTCACCTCAAAGATTTCTGACATATCAAGCAATGTTGGTAGAACAAGATGATATAGAAATTGTGGTTACTAATATTGTCAATCCAGCCTCTTTCCTCAGTGGGACCTTAGATGAGCCAGTGATACATGATTGTATTGAAACCATGGAAGCCACTTATTCAAGCCGACCAGACCTCAAGGAAGAACCTTTAGAAGATGCAGAAGACTCCTGGTACACAGACGGGAGCAGTTTCCTGCAACAAGGACAACGTAAGGCCGGGTATGCCATTACAACAACTCAACAGGTAATCGAATCACAACCGTTACCCCCGGGAACTTCGGCCCAAAAAGCAGAAATAATTGCTCTAACTCGGGCATTAGAGTTAGCAAAAAGGAAAAGGATAAACATCTGGACGGACTCTAAATATGTGTTTGGTGTAGTACATGCTCACGGGGCTATTTGGAAAGAGCGAGGACTATTGACTGCCCAAGGAAAACAAGTAAAACACGCAGAAGAAATCCTAAGACTATTAGAGGCTGTACAACAACCGGAGAGAGTGGCCATTATGCATTGCCGAGGACATCAGAAAGGAAACACTGACTCAGAAATTGAAAATCGTCTGGCTGATTATGAAGCCAGGAGAGTGGCGGAGTCAGGAGAAAAAGTTTTATCTTTAATACCAGACGGTAAAATCCAAACTGTAAGTACAAATCAAAAACCAATTTACTCAAAGAAAGATTTGAAGTTAATTGAAGATTTAAAAGGTAAAATGGAAGAGAATGGGTGGGTCCATATAGCGGATGGTCGGGTCATAATACCATCTAACTTATTATGGCCTACAGTTTTAATTGAACATAATAAAACACATTGGGGGTCAGATGCCTTGTATAAGAGCTTAAATCAGAAACTGATAGGACGAAATTTATATACTATAGTGAAACAGGTGTCCCAACAATGTGAAACCTGCCTACGTAATAACCCCAATGTGACCAACAAAGTAAAATTGGGAACGATCGGCAGAGGAAATTATCCAGGACAACAGTGGCAGATTGATTTTTCAGAGCTCCCTAGAAAAGGGGGGTATCGATACCTATTAGCTATGACTGACACATTTTCCGGCTGGCCAGAAGCCTTCCCTTGCTGAACGAACAAGGCGAGAGAAGTAACTAAAATATTATTGAATGAAATTATTCCTCGTTTTGGAATTCCTGCCACGATATCCTCTGATCGGGGTTCTCATTTTTGCGCCAAAATAGTACAACAAGTAAGTACAATCCTAAAAATAGATTGGCAATTGCATACCCCATATAGACCTCAGGCAAGTGGGCAAGTGGAAAAAATGAACCATTTGATCAAACAACAAATAGCAAAAATCAGTCAAGAAACTAACCTAACATGGCCCCAGTCTCTCCCCTTGGCACTGCTTAGATTGAGGGTGAAACCAAAAAATGAAGGACAATCTAAGTCCCTTTGAAATATTGTATGGAAGACCGTACTTGTTTCAGTTTACAGGGGAGGACATAACCCAGCAAGGTACGGGATATGTACAGAATTATATGATCTCCCTCCAAAAACAACTAGAGAAAATAAACAAGCAAGTTTTGGGAGCTAGAGCTAGAGGATTAGATCAACCGATTCATTCCTTTAAACCAGGTGATGATGTGTATATAAAGACTTTTTCAGGACAACCCTTGGAGGAGAAGTGGGAAGGACCTTATCAAATCTTACTGACGACCTTCACTGCTATCAAGATCAAAGAACAGCCTGCCTGGATCCACTAGTCGAGAGTGAAGAAAGCACCCGAGAAATCATGGACGGTCGTCCCTACAGGGCCCAAAACTCTGCGGTTCTCCAAATCATAATAATAATGGAAACATTACTTGGCTCAAATGGAGCTCGATGGAACTTAAATACACATTTCTCTTTAACTCAGAATATCTCTAGGATTCTGAACAAAACTGATTGTTGGGTATGTACTCACTTACCGGAATATGGAGGAAAAGGACTCCCTTTAATTGGTATTCCGGTACCAAAAGATCATTCCTGGGCGAATCTTTGGGAAAATACTTCGTGGAGTACTAACAATGATGAGATCTGGAAGTTAGAAATAACTAGCCCTGAGGCACTGGAACCTTACTGTACATGCATACGGAGATGTAATCCCCCTAAGGGACAAGGGAAAATTGACTCTATTGGTGGAACATATGTGGAGAATCATACAGTTTGTAATAAGACAATAGACATTGGGACTTCAATTTCTGTTAATACTACAGCATGGCCAGTGCCGGAAGGGAGAGGGTGGTACTGGCTATGCAACGACACTGCCCGGAAAGTGTTACCTAGAGATTGGATGGGAACGTGTACCTTGGGAGCAGTGATTCCAAATATAACTATACATAGCTCCCCACTAAAGGGAACACCTCTCCAAAGGGCTAAATGAGATACTGAGAATCCTTTAGTAAGAAGGCCCACTGCCTTCCATAGTTTTGCCCGGTGGTTCCTTCCATGGCTAGGAGTAAGTGAGCTGGAAAAAGCCATTGTCAATATCTCAGCAGTAATAGAGAACATCGAAAATCGGACAATAGATGCGATAAAAGCACTACAACTAGAGGTATCCAGCCTGTCTCAGGTCATGTTACAAAATAGAATGGCATTAGATATGTTGTTAGCCTCCCAAGGCGGAGTTTGTACAATCGTAAATGCTAGTTGTTGTATGTATATAGATCAAAGTGGAAGAATTTCTACAGACCTGGAGGAAATTAAGAAACAAACTACAGTTTTACACGAGGTAACGAGAGATGACCTAACATGGGGGTTTGAAGAGATGTGGAACAAATTAACATCATAGTTACCTAATTTTGGTTGGTTAAAACAAATTTTTGTTACAATCATTGTCCTTTTGGTATTGGGAGTATTGATCTGTATCGTGATAAAATGCTTTATGTGGCACTGTCAAAATACTATAAAAAGCTATGAAGATTGGAAACAAAACAAAATAAGACACCAATTAGAAACAGGGAAATACTTTGAATCTTTTAAAGAAGATGAAAATCTGTGACAGGCGGAAGAATCCGCCTAAGCATAAAGAAAAGGGGGGAATTGATGCAGAGACTGACACTAGGCCTAGTAGATGTAGAAATAGAACGTATGTTTAGACTCAGTGTATTGCTAAATAAAAGACTCAGGAATTTGTTAGAAGGTTAACGACTGTCTCCATAAGTTGATTTACGTAGACAAGCCAAGGACATAAAGCACAAGATTCCTGTGTCTGTAATATACGACAAGATAACATGTCCTGTTTGAAGAGGTATTCTGTTTGATAAGAAAACATGTTCTGTCTCTTGTGATGACTGAGCCAAAAGCTAGGTGACAAGCAGAGAAGTTGTTTGTGGGGCCCAGAAGGGGATCGTACTGCGCAAACTCATACAACAAGGGTCAAACAGCGGACAAGTGAGGAAGACTATGGAAGAGCACCAGAGGACTCCAGAAGACCACCGAAGACCTTCAACGCGCATGCGTACAGGACATTTACATATGCTAATGACTTCTCGGGAAATCAATGAATATGTATATTATTTCTCGGAAACTCTATGAATATGTATGTAAGACATGTATTTAACCTATACAATTAGTCCCAGCCGGGAAGCACGTTTGGAGGAGTGATCCCCCGTGCTTCCAGCGCTGCAATAAAGAATACTTAACTCCATCACCGAATGCTCATTTCAAGAAACAGTCAAGTGTTACATATACATAGAGTTTCGCAATATGCCTATACATAGGCATTACCTATCTCCGCTTCATATTAAAATTAGCTCCAGGAAGTCATTTCCATAGTCTTCTCTCAACTGCGCTTGCGCAGTTCCTCCCTATGGTGGTCGTCTGGTGGTCGTGAAGATGAAGGCTGTATGTCTTCTTCACGGTGAACTCTTAACCTTCTGTCCCTGCGCAGACTCAGTCGCTCCTTGGCATTTATCCAAATCACAAGGCCGGTCTTGGCTGGTTCTTGGGGTCGACTGCTGCTTCTTATCAGGGACTATCTCCTGCCCCAGCCAGCCTCAACAATGCAAACGTTAAACATCACTTCTCATCCCCTTGGGCCATGTCTACCTCTATTGAAATTTCTTTAACTTCATTATAAGCTAGATAATTATTAAACAATTCCTATCTACATCCATATATCTACTATATCTACTAAGGTTCCTTTGGTTCCCCGTCTCACCAGCTGTCCTGGCTGTGTCCCCTCCCAAGTTCTTGTGCCCCTTCAGCCTTCTTGCTGGCTGGGCACGAGAAGCTGAAAAATCCTTGACTTGGTATAAACGCTACTTAGCAACAACTGAAAACATCAGTGTGTTATCAACATTCTTCTCATACTAAATCCAAAACATAACACTATACCAGCTACTAAAAAGAAAATTAACTCTATCCCAGCCAAAACCAGGACAATCATGCTTAATAGTAATAAAAATTTTGTTAGGGAAAAAAAAGCCCGAAAAAACTCCACCCCTTGAGGAGAGGAGGGCCCCTTTACTGGTCAAAAGGCATGCAGCAGTTCTTAAGCTCCACCCCCATGAACTAAGGCAATCGCCATTTTCAAAATCTTGGTCAGAATTTTAGAGCTGTCAATCCAGTGTCCTTATCTTTTGCTTATCCTAAATGTCCCTTATAATGCATGATGGTTTTGATCTAGAGCAAATCTGCATTTTCATTGGTGATGCACTGGAGGATCAGAGGAATGTGCAGATTAGTGGAAGAGTAAGAAATCAAAAGTAGAAATTGTAAAGCATGCCTCCTAATATGTAATTGTGCTATCTGTGTGGAATAATTATTTGGTATTTCTTCTCCTTCCTCCACTATTGTGGAATGGTATCATAAAGTCTTAGAAATCAGCACAGGTCCAGCAGCAGTGGGATTCCAATTAGAGCGTATAAATAAGTAAGTGACACAAGTTGCTGGGGTGAATGTGGGGTAGGTTGACCCTGGCCAGCAGCTGAACACCCACACAGCCACTTGCTCACTTCCCTCACCCCCACAGCAGGATGGGGGAGAGAATAGGAAGAGCAAAAGCAAGAAAACTTGTGGGTTGAGATAAAGACAGTTGAATAAGTAAAGGAAAAAGAAAGAAAAAAAACCACCAAAACAAGCCATGCAAAACCAGTCACTCACCACCTCCCACAAGCAGACCAATGCCCAGACAGTCTCTGAACAACAGCCACCTAGGAAGACAAAAAAAAACCACCCCACCCTCTTCAGTCTCTGCTGCATGTTGGTGGATGTTATGACAGCGATAACATCCTAACCTTTCAGAAAACTTTCTGTTAGCTGAACACCTTACTAATATAATCTGTAACAGTTCCTCTCTGCCATGCCTTCCTCCTCACACTTTTCCCCTGCTCCAGCATGGGTCCTCCACAGGACACAGTTTCTGCCAGAACTTGTTCCTGTGTGGGCCCCTCTCCACGGGCCGCAGTTCCTGTCACGAGAGCCTGCTCCAGCATGGCCTGTCCACAGGCTGCAGTTTCCTTCAGGGAATATCCACCTGCTCTGGCATGGGGTCTTCCACAGGCTGCAGGGAATACATGTTCCACCATGGTCTCTTCCATGGGCTGCAGGGGAATCTCTGCTCTGGTGCCTGGAACACCGCCTCCCTCTCCTCCTTCTCTGACCTTGGTGTTTGCAGGATTGTTTCTCACATTTTTTTCCCCATCACTCCTCACATTGCCATGCAGCATTTTGCCCTTTCTTCAATATGTTTTCACAGAGGCACCACCAGCTTTGCTGATTGGCTCGGCTTTGGCCAGCGGTTGGTCCGTTGCCAAGCCAGCTGGAATCATCTGTGTCTGGCACGGGGCAGCCCCTGGTCGCCTGTATTGGTTTTGTTTGGCAAGGTTTTGGTAGCGGGGGGGGGTTACAGGGGTGGCTTCTGTAAGAAACTGCTGGAAGCTTCCCCTGTGTTCGAGAGAGAACGAGCCCATATTAGCCGGCTCTGAGACGGACCCGCCGCCGGCCAAGGCCGAGCCAATCAGTGATAGTGGTAACGCCTCTGTGATAACATTTTTAAGAAGGAAAAAAGTTGGGACGGAGAGAAACTGCCGCCGGAGTGAGGAGTGAGAACATGTAAGAGAAACAAGCCTGCGGACACCAAGGTCAGTGAAGAAGGAGGGGGAGGAGATGCTCCAGGCGCCGGAGCGAAGATTCCCCTGCAGCCCGTGGTGAAGACCCTGGTGAGGCAGGCTGTCCCCCTGCAGTCCAGGGAGGTCCACGGTGGAGCAGATATCCACCTGTAGCCCGTGGAGGACCCCACGCCGGAGCAGGTGGGTTCCCGAAGGAGGCTGTGACCCCGTGGGAACCCCGCGCTGGAGCAGGTTCCTGGCAGGACCTGCGGATCTGTGGAGAGAGGAGCCCACGGAGCAGGTTTTCTGGCAGGACTTGTGACCCCGTGGGGGACCCGCGCTGGAGCAGTGTGCTCCTGAAGGACTGCACACCGTGGAATGGACCCATGCTGGAGCAGTTCGTGAAGAACTGCAGCCCGTGGGAATGGCCCACGTTGGAGGAGTTCGTGGAGGACTGTCTCCCGTGGGTGGGACCCCACGCTGGAGCAGGGGAAGAGTGTGATCAGCCCTCGTCCTGAGGAGGTGAAGCGGCAGAAAATAACGTGTGATGACCATAAACCCCATCCCTGTCCCCCTGTGCCGCTGGGGGGGCTTGGTGGTGAAATCCGGGAGGGTAGTTGTGCCCGGGAAGAACGGAGGGGTGGTGGGAAGGTGTTCTGAGATTTCATTTTACTTCTCATTACCTTGCTCTGGTTGATTTGTAATAAATTGAGTATGTTTTGCAAATTGAGTCTGTTTTGCCCGTGACGGTAATAGTGAATGATCTCTCCTGTCCTTATCTCGACCCGCGAGCCTTTTGTTATATTTTCTCTCCCCTATCCAGCTGAGGATGGGGGAGTGATAGAACGGCTTTGGTGGGCACCTGGTGTTCAGCCAGGGTTAACCCATCACATCGCCTTCTCACAGAGGCCACCCCTGCATGACCCCCCCTCCCCCAACCTTGTCACATAAACCCAATACAGTGTGCTACAGCAAAATGAAGTCTGGATGAGGCTGATCAGTAATTTTAGGGCACTGCGAGGGCCAACAGCTCCCTGGGGGTCACAAAGGGGGAATCCCCAGGCCAGCGGGGCATGACCCTTGCCAACCAGGGCTTCTCCTACTGCCTCCAGTGAGGGAGCAGGGCAGGCCGGAGGGAGGGCATCTTCTTAAGAAGTTCAACAATTAGGGTGATCAGGAAGTTGACCCTCAGGGCCCTGCTATGCCACATACTTTCTGTGCAAGTAGCAGTCACAAATATGCTCTGTGCCTCACAGCACATCTGACAGAGAGCACCAGCTCATTCACAGCAAGGTCAAGAACATAAGATGTCCCTTTCTCTCATCCACATCTGTTGGAGCGGCGGAGGAATGCACATAAGTCGACCCAATATGAGTGATAGAAGTGATTCAACTTTATTTGCACGGATAGCTCATATTTATACAGTTTGCGATAATTATGCCTACTAGTCCTAATATGATTGGTACATTGCTAATGTTTATTCATTACTAAAACACACCCACTTGTGATTTGCAGCTATGCGTGTTCCGTAACTTTCTCATGGGAACTTCTTCAAAAGTTACTTATGAAGTTATGCCAAGGTCACACCGTCCCTGTCTTTCTCCTGATAACAGCGAGACCAGCTGTTGTTTTTCTCCCAATATCAGTAAAGCCAGCTATTTTCGGCCAAGGCCTAGTCTTGTTGCTCAAACTGACATTCTTTCACACAGAACTCTGCTCGCACAACTTTTCCATAGACCCATGTCCTTCTTCATCAAGCCAATTCCCAACACACATCATCCCTCACAGCCTACTCCAGAGCCGTTTCATCTCAGAAATATATACACAACAGAAAGAGGGTATCCTTTTAATAATTTAAGGAGCAAGTGGTAACAAAATTGCCTTCCTACCACAGCTTCTGGGTTCATACTGTTTTTTGTGCCTAGGAGCAGATATCAAGCTCAAGTTCTGCAATACTGAGACTCAGCCAGTGTGGGCTTCACAGAGGCACTGAAGTTGCCAGCAGTTCTCACACTTGCCACCTGCAGAAGGAGGGACAACAGAACCCCCATATGATATATGAACCCCAGGCTGGTTCATTTTTCATCTCTAATGTAAGCAATGGCAGAGAGAGAGAGAGTTTGATTAGGGCATGCTAGAATAACAATAAAGTGGGAGAGGAGGTCCCAGCAGAGTCAGCTGCATGTCAGGCTCCCAGTTCATGCTGCCCAGCCCTGCCACTGCACGATGAGGATCCCTCAGAGTCAGATCCCAGTCTTACAGGGAAATCATATGGGATGGGGAAGGGGCGATGTGGGGGGTGAGGAGAGAAAGAAAGCAGGGAGAGGGAAACAGCCCTTTTCCTTTATAACAGAGCAGGTTCAGTTCACAACTGACACTTGGCTCTTCGTTACAGTGAATTGTAGAGAGGCAGCCTTTTCACTAATTATTAATGATCTGCTAAAGCAGCCACTCTGAAGTCATGTTATTTCCAAACTGTACAACTAGGAAATATCTTAATGAAATGTGCTGTGGTCCAGATCCACAACTGGTATAAAGCAGACCACGAACATTCACACCGGTCCCCTCCTACAAAATCCTTAGCTCCTTACCCCAAGCTATAGTAGTCTGTACTTTCAGCACTGAACCCCTGTGGTGGGTTGACTCTGGGCAGCAGCCAAACACCCACCCTGCCTCTCGCTCACTCCCCTCTCCTGCGGGATGGGGAGAAAATAGAAAGAAGGCAAGACGACTCGTGGATCAAGATAATGACAGCTGAATAAGGAAAGCAAAACCTGTTCACACAAGCAAATCAAAAAGAGGAATTCATTCACTACTTCCCATCAGCAGGCAGATGTCCAGCCACTTCCTGGAAAGCAGGCCCTCATCACACTTAAATGGTTGCTTGGGAAGACAAACGCCATAATCATGAATGCCTCCCCATCCTCCTCTTTCCCCTGAGCTTTTATTGCTGAGTGCCACATCATATTGGTGAGTTGGGGTCTGCTGTCTTGGCTATGTCCCCTACCAACCTCTTGCCCACCCCCAGCCCACTTGCTGGGGGGGGGGGGGGGGGCGGGGGCAGAGGGGGAAGAGAGTGAAAGCCTTGACAGTGTGCAAACACTGTTCAGCAATAGCCAAAACAGTGGTATGTTACCAACACTGCTTTAGCCACAAATGCAAAACACAGCACCATATGGGCTGCTATGAAGAAAGTTAACTCCATCCCAGCCAGACCTAGTACAACCCTTCAGTTCAACTCCTAATGAAACAGCTGGAAGAGATTAACTTTAATCCTAAACTGAAAGAGCTATGGTACACATCATGTATACACTTTGAGGTTTCTTTGGCCAAAAGAAATGTGTAACCCACCAGTTAGCATGTTAGAGGGTTCCCTTCTGTGTCTTATCCAGAGAAGATGCTAGTTGTTAGAGCTACCAATTACAAAATGTTATTTCAAACCTTATCAGCAGTTTATGCAAGTAGCCCGGAAAGTCCCTGATGTCCTATGTGTCAGCCACGTTACACATAAAAGGAAACAAAACAGAAAAAAAGAAAAAAATAATCAAAGACTTTTTGGATAGGTACTGTGTATATTTGACACTTCAAATAACTCGTATGTCTATGCAAAGAGTAATGACAGGTTAAACAAATGTCTAGGTTTTCTAAACCAAATTACCACTAAATGTCAGTTCTATATTTGACTAACAGAGGTGATCAACTTGCATCCAAATTGAACTTTTGAGTCTGTGAAAGTTTCAGTTTAAGATTTTAGTTTGGATTAATTACAAAAATGGAGGATTCAAGTTGCTTCATATCTAGACACGTTGGTTGCTTTTGTATTTAATAAAAATAGCTTTCCCAGTTAGAAAATAGGTGCAGGGAGGGGGCAGGTTGCTTTCTTCAATACTATAGGAATAATTTTCTAGAGAAGCCCCTCAATAGGAACAGTGATGACAAGAAGTTTAACTGATTTCAAGAGGCAGCTACTACCTACATTTTATGAAACTGGGGCCATCTACAGCAGAGGGCTGGCTTCTATAATCTATAAAGTCATTTTTCCTAGGTTAAAAATATTTCACCCTCTAAAAAGGTAAATATAAAAACCTACAGAAACCACTGATTTCAGTGGGATTTGGATGAGTCACCAGAAGATATCTGACTGAATGCCACTATATCGCTTACTTTTTCTCTCATCTAACGCCCTCTGTATTTTCAAGATCGCCTTCCTTGATGTTTAAGTCATTTATCCACTGTACCATGAACATGTCTTTAATTAGAAAGAAAAGCCCACAATTTCTTTTATTCTTATTAAATTAAGTATAGAGGCTGTTCTTCAACACAGATAATGAATTATCCCATTTTGGATACACAACAGCTTTATCCGAGCTTTTTGCTTGCTTTCTTCTACTATACTATGACAGACACCATAGCATTTCTGTTACAGAAAGTTTTTTGTTTGTAAACTTCCATAACTTCACTTTGCTTTGTTCTATTCGCTCAGGAACAATGGAAGAGTAACTGAAGGTTTTCATCCTCTCTTTCCCACAAGGGAAAGTCTGGTCTCATCCTTGATCTCTGGACGACATCAGTTTAGGAAATTTTAGACTGACTACTGATGAGCAACTTGCCATGGGTGCCACCCAGAACATGAGAGTCCATTCTCAAGTGGGAAAGCAGGAAGAAAATCTGAAATTATTCCCTTTTTTTATTTCTAGCCGAATACCCAAAGATGAGCACAGAAGGAAACAAGACAAGTGAAATCCTGGACTTCCTGAAGGAAGTGAGGGTTTTGGCAGGTACAACACTGTGGAAAGGATTTCTTACACCATCATTTGGAAATTCATATTTGAACACCCAGCCAAGCTACTGCTGCAAGGTCTTAACCATCTTTGCTCTTATCAAAAATCAAATTGCACCTTTTAAAAATAATTCAAAATGCTAAATACCACCCCCTTTTTAATGGATGTTGTTATGTGAGCTTTTAAAATTACTAGCTATTAGCTGTCACTTCAGATATTTTATAGTGGGTTTTTTCTTCCCAGAAATCTAATTTTTCCTGTCTGTTGAGCTTCCTGTCCTGCTATTGGTATAGGTTTGCTTAAGTATTTATCTTGTTCTTGCAATTAGCGGGTTTAGAAAAAAAACAAACCAACAAACAAAAACCAAACCTGTTTTCCAATAATAATAATTCCAATAATTGTCAAATGAGATCTGCAGTAATTCTCTCTCTCTCACTTTATACAAACACATACACGCACACATATATATGTAAAAACAGCCTCTTTGGCAAAGCAGCAGCAGGACCTATGGCAATCAGTAAGAGTAGTTCCACCCAGTGTCTAATGAAAAGGTAGAGAAAAACCACAACCCAAACCAGAACAGATGTTTGTCTTAATGTCTTCACAGTTCTGAGCTGTCCATGCTAATTTCTTTGTGATATGGAGGAATGTAACAATTCGATTCACATCAATAATTTATTTTATTTCTGAAATTTAATACACTCATTTTTAAAAGTAAACTTTAAAAATATTTAAAAAGGAGAGATGTTAAATTAAATTGCATCTTTCTATTCCAGTTCATTTATCACTCTCATAGAGAGGAAGGTTTACCTCTCTCACTATGAAGCAGCAAACTGTTACCAATTCCTATTTTAGACCTTGAAACTGAGAAGATATCCAAATTGTACAATGGAACTTAAATAAAACCTCTGATTGGTTTTAGAACATGCTGTATAATTAGTCTGACTTCTTGTGGTAAACATGGGAATATTCATTTGTTTACTGGCATAATGATACTATCAAGCAAGTAGATGAAATATCCAAAAGACAGTAACAGCAGTGTCCTTGCCAAGTTCTACAAATAAATAGGCTATCAGCAGTAGATATATTAAAATTGGGATTGGTGACTGATATAGATATATATGAAACAAATGTAATCATTTCCCCATATAGAACACAGCAATCACATATTTTAGTTTACCAAGATTTTTAAAAGATCAATAATCTTGCACGATCAGAGTAGATGAAATTGTTGACTTCTAAATAAAACATGCAGATTTACAAATCTCTTAAGAATCTTTCAGGGTAAACTAGATCCTGAGAACTTTATCTTCTGTTAAAGAGGACACTTAAAAGTATCTTTAAGCAAATATTAAAGACATGGCATGAACAGAGAAGGAAGGATGAAAGCTAAGCATATCTAAATCTTTAATTACTTCACAAAACATATATTCTGACAGTACATTTGTGCAGGACTTTTATCTACACAGTGAAAAGAACATAGGTTCCCTAAGATTTTCATTTTATAAGATCCGTGCGATTCAGATGTGTTTGAAAACGCAGGCAAAATAGGACCAGTGAGAAATAATTATGACACCATGTTTTTTCAAACAAACACTGGAAGAACTGAAGCTCTGTTAAACAGCGTGTTCATTCTTAAAACTAAAAGCTTCCCTTTTTGGTCTTGGGTGCTCAAGAGAACTGACTGTAATAGAGAGTGTTAGAGGAAAATATATCATGCTGGACACAACAGCCTGAGACAGGCGAGGCTGTTGCTGCTGCTCCATGTCCCTAGGTCCAAACAGTAGCAAGGCTGAAGATGCATTCCCAGCAGGGACACGCACAGAGCACACATATACACCACATATATACATGGCTGGTCACACAGATCACTGACAGACACTCAGAGCACTCACGTGAACAGAGACAGCACCAACAGCCTCATTCTACTCATAGCTGGCCCCTGGATCCGTCTCCCCAGCTGCTGGCACCTGGATATACAAGCCCCTGAGGCCGCAGCCCCGCTTCAGTTGCTGGTATAGACCATTGCACGCGCGCGCACACACACACACAAAGAGCTGGCCGGGACTTCCCAGGTCCCAACAGCTGACCCCTCCCATGCTCTCACCCTTAGAGATACACAGGCACTCTCACACCCAGACCCGGACCTCAGACAGTGTCGTGGTTTAACCCCAGCCAGCAACTAAGCACCACGCAGCCGCTCACTCACTTCCTCCCCCACCCAGCGGGATGGGGGAGAGAATCAGAAAAAAAAAGTGAAAACTCATGGGTTGAGATAAGAATGGTTTAATAGAGCAGAAAAGAAGAAACTAATGATGATAATGATAACACTAATAAAATGACAACAGTAATAATAAAAGGATTGGAATATACAAAACAAGTGATGCACAATGCAATTGCTCACCACCCACCAATCGACACCCAGTTAGTCCCCGAGCGGCGATCCCCCCACCCCCACTCCCCCCAGTTTATATGCTAGACGTGACGTCACATGCTATGGAATACCCTGTTGGCCACTTTGGGTCAGCTGCCCTGGCTGTGTCCCCTCCCAACTTATGGAAACATAGAATCGTTTAGGTTGGAAAAGACCTTTAAGATCATCGAGTCCAACCGTCAACCCAACACCACCATGCCCACTAAACCATGTCCTGAAGTGCCACATCTACGCGGGTTTTTTTAACACCTCCAGGGATGGTGACTCAACCACTTCCCTGGGCAGCCTGTTCCAATGCCTGACAACCCTTTCAGTAAAGACATTTTTTCTAATATCCAACCTAAACCTCCCCTGGCGCAACCTGAGGCCATTTCCTCTCGTCCTATCACTAGTTACTTGATAGAAGAGACCAGTACCCACCTCACTACAACCTCCTTTCAGGTAGTTGTAGAGAGCGATAAGGTCTCCCCTCAGCCTCCTCTTCTCCAGGCTAAACAACCCCAGTTCCCTCAGCCGCTCCTCATAAGACTTGTGCTCCAGGCCCCTCACCAACTTGGTTGCCCTTCTCTGGACACGCTCCAGCAACTCAATGGCTTTCCTGTAGTGAGGGGCCCAAAACCGAACACAGTACTCAAGGTGCGGCCTCACCAGTGCCGAGTACAGGGGGATGATCACTTCCCTGCTCCTGATGGCCACACTATTTCTGATGCAGGCCAGGATGCTGTTGGCCGCCTTGGCCACCTGGGCATACTGCTTGCTCATCTTCAGCTGGCTGTCAATCAGCACCCCCAGGTCCTTTTCTGCCAGGCAGCTTTCCAGCCACTCTTCCCAAAGCCTGTAGCGCTGCATGGGGTTGTTGTGACCCAAGTGCAGGACCCGGCACTTGGCCTTGTTGAACCTCATACGATTAGCCTCGGCCCATCGATCCAGCCTGTCCAGATCCCTCTGTAGAGCCTTCCTACCCTCGAGCAGATCAACCCTCCCTCCCAACTTGGTGCCGTCTGCAAACTTTCTGAGGGTGCACTCGATCCCCTCGTCCAGATCATTGATAAAGATATTAAAGAGAACTGGCCCCAAAACTGAGCCCTGGGGAACACCACTTGCGACCGGCCGCCAACTGGATTTAACTCCGTTCAAGACAACTCTCTGGGCTCAGCCATCCGGCCAGTTTTTTACCCAGCAAAGAGTACACCTGTCTAAGCCATGAGCCGCCAGCTTCTCAAGGAGTATGCTGTGAGAGACAGCATCAAAGGCCTTGCTGAAGTCCAGGTAGACAACATCCACAGCCTTCCCCTCATCCACTGGGCGGGTCACCTGGTCGTAGAAGGAGATCAGGTTGGTCAAGCAGGACCTGCCTTTCATGAACCCATGCTGGCTGGGCCTGATCCCCTGGTTGTCCTGCACATGCCGCGTGAGCGCGCTCAAGATGAACCGCTCCATAATCTTCCCCGGTACCGAGATCAGGCTGACAGGCCTGTAGTTCCCCGGATCCTCCTTCCGACCCTTCTTGTAAATGGGCGTCACATTGGCAAGCCTCCAGTCTTCTGGGACCTCCCCTGTTGACCAGGACTGCTGATAAATGATGGAGAGTGGCTTGGCAAGCTCCTCTGCCAGCTCCCTCAGTACTCTCGGATGGATCCCATCTGGTCCCATAGACTTGTGAGTGTCCAGGTGGCAAAGCAGGTCATTAACCGCTTCCTCCTGGATTATGGGGGTATATTCTGCTCTCCGTCCCTGCCTTCCAGCTCAGGGGGCTGATTACCCTGAGGATAACTGGTGTCACTATTAAAGACTGAGGCAAAGAAGGCATTAAGTACTGTAGGGTTCAATTATATGGAACTTAGTTACTGGGCCTGAAAGTAGCTCATGGTCACAGGAGCGTTCCAGACACCTTTAGGCGGCCTTGAACAGAATAAACAAGAAGATAGAAAAAGAAAGATCCCAGTTAGAAAAACACAGGTGCACATTCCATGATAAAGGGAACTTGGCACAAACAACCTCAATTCAGGGGCTTATCTTGACCAATTGGACTGAGACAAGTTTCGCATGCTCTAGTTAACATAGCCAATTATGTCCTGTGTTTATGCGCATGTACAGAGCAAGTATAACTAACTGTATCTTATGTTTATACGCGTGGACAGTATCGATATAACCAATCACATTTTATGTTTGTGCGCGTGGACACCAAATGCTTGCATGCAGCAGCCAATCAGAGCTTCTGGGCAACTTAGAGAATTGTATAAGAATGATCAGCTAGGCTCAATAAACTGGCGACTTTAATCATCATATTGGTGTTCTATCGTCTGGGCCCCGCATGGAATAACCCTAAACCCTACAAAGTACCTCAGCCTTTTCCTCATCTCTGGTGGCAATGTTCCCCTCCGCATCCAATAAAGGATGGATATTCTCCTTGGCTCTCTTTCTGTTGTTAACGTATTCGTAAAAACATTTTTTGTTGTCTCTTACGACAGTGGCCAGATTGAGTTCTAGCTGAGCTTTTGCCTTTCTAATTTTCTCTCTGTATGACCTAACAAGATCCCTGTACTCTTCCTGGGTTTGCTGCCCTTTCTTCCAAAGATGGTAAACTCTCCTTTTTTTCTGGAGTCCCAGCAAAAGCTCCTTGTTCAGCCAGGCTGGTCGTCTTCCCCAACGGTTCATCTTGTGGTGCATGGGAATAGCCTGCTCCCAAGCCTTTAAGACTTCCTTCTTAAATAATGTCCATCCCTCCTGGACCCCTTTGCCCTTCAGGACTGTCTCCCAAGGGACTCTCTTGACCAGCATCCGGAACAGGCCAAAGTTTGCCCTCCGGAAGTCCACAGTGGTGGTTTTGCTGACCCCCTTCCTTACCTCACCAAGAATCAAGAATTCTATCATTTCATGGTCGCTAAGCCCAAGACAGACTCCGACCACCACATCTCCCACCAGTCCTTCCCTGTTTGTAAACAGTAGGTCTAGCAAGGCTCCTCCCCTGGTAGGCTCACCTACCAGCTGTGTCAGGAAGTTACCTTCCACACACTCCAGGAACCTCCTAGACTGCTTGCTCTCTGCTGTGTTGTATTTCCAGCAGACGTCCGGAAAGTTGAAGTCCCCCACGAGAACAAGGGCACGTGATTGTGAGACTACTGCCAGCTGCTTGCAGAACGTTTCATCTGCCTCTTCAGCCTAGTTGGGTGGTCTATAACAGACTCCCAGCACAATATCCCCTTCCCCCTTCAAACCTAGTTTAAAGCCCTCTCTATGAGCCCCGCCAACTCATGAGCGAGAATCCTTTTTCCCCTTTGAGATAGCTGGACTCCATCTGTCGCCAGCAGGCCCTGTGCCGTGTAAACCTCCCCATGATTAAAAAAAAAAAAAAAAAATCCACCAATGGCACCAGCCTCTGAGCCACGTGTTAATCAGGTGTGTTTTCCCATTCCTTTCAGTATATTTCCCTGCCACTGAAGGGACTGAAGAAAACACTTACCTATGCTCCTGATCCTTCCACTAATCGCCCCAGTGCCCTGAAGTCCCTTTTAATTGCTTTTCCCACGGTTGCCCCGGCAACGCCCATGCTGCGTCAGCCTCAGCCTCGTTCGCGAGAGCTGCCGGCTCTGGATGGGTCTCTCTGCTCTTCCTCGGGGTTCCCGGGCTCTGGGAACCTCCTTATCCGCCTCAATCTAGCGCTCAGCTGCCGAACTTACCGTTGTTGCTGCTGGTCTCGTTGCCGACTGACAACAGCCTTCTTGCTGGCTGGGCACGAGAAGCTGAAAAATCCTTGACTTTAGACTAAACATTACTTAGCAACAACTGGAAACATCAGTGTTATCAACATTTTTCTCATACCAAACTCAAAAACATAGCACTATACCAGCTACTAGGAAGACAATTAACTCTATCCCAGCTGAAACCAGGACAGAGAGTCACTCACCCCCTTGCTCCTAGTCTGCTTCACCTACTCCCCAGCTAGTCTGGCTTGATCTTCACTTGTGATCACACTCACTCACATACCTGCACTTGTTCCAGTCGCTGGCACCACAGATACACAGGCCCTCCGACTCATGGTCTGACTCCAGTTGCTGCACTCACACCCCCATACACACACATACACACAGAATAGAGAGCCCTCAGCCAGGAAAGAGTTAGAAAGGAATTTAATAAGAAGATAGGCCAGACTGCGCTGATCAGGCGCAGGGCATAGCCAGACAAGCGTACTGACCAGCAAACTATTTACATGCAACTGGCCCTTTTTATCCCCTTACCCCTCTATTTGGCCACACTATGGCTTTAACATCTCTGACATGGAAACACCATTGCAGTTCCAGCCAGGCTTCTGCTCCAAGCAGCCACACGGCCAGGACTAGCAGAATCTTCTCCAGCAGGCACAGCAGCAGCAGCAGCAGCAGAGCCCATGCCTCCAGTGCAACAATGAAACTTCCAGTGACTAGTTTCTTCCTTTTTTAGTTCAGAAAAAGAGTGGCCAAAAGAAATCCTCCCCTTTGTTATAGGTCTGAAAAAATATCAAGAAATTACTATATGTAACCAAATGCCAAAGGATGGCCCCCAAGCGGTTAGCTCTCGCTGCAACCCCAGGCCCTGCGGGCCCTTGGAGGGCAGTGGGCCCTGGGCTCTCCCAAGTTACAGGAGAGGAAAGATCTCCTGTGACCTCTCTGATGGCCTGAGGCCGCAGCCTGGCCCAGCTCTTCCCTGTGCTGGGCGTCGGCCACGCCAGGCCCCGAGAGCTGCCTCCTCTCCGGGGCCGCGGCGAGGGCCTCGGAGCGAGGGCGCTGCTGTTTTGCACGTCTCCGGGAAGCGGCGGGGCGTGGCTGAACAGCTCCAGAGCGCAGCACAGTGCCCATGTTCTGGAGACGGCGCAGATGTGTACGGCGGCGGCGAGGCTGGGAAGCCCCGCCGCGGCGGCCCTTTCCTCACAGAGGGCGATCCCGGAAGCGAGCTCAGCGAGCGCTCTCCCCGCCCACTTCGGGACCCCCCGGGTTTCTGTGGCGTGGGGCACCCCGGCGGCGGGGCGGGGGTAACCCTTACCTGCGGGAATGGTGAGAGACGGGATCCCCGCGCGGCGGGGGGGGGGGGGGGCAGGGCGGATGGAGGATCTCACGCCGCAGCCGATCTCCCCGACGAGATGCTCCTTTTTTTGGTCCACCCGACCAATCGGACGCAGCGGCTGGATTCTACGGAAGCCGGGATGGGCCCTTCGTGGCGGCAGCAGGACTGTCCCCTGCCGACCATAACGCATTGCGCAGGGTGCACCACCACCATCGAGTCCTCCTGCGGCTTTAACGCCTCTGACATGGACACACCATTGCAGTTCCAGCTGGGCTTCTGCTCCGAGCAGCGGCAGAAGCACGGCCAGGACAAGCAGAGTTTTTTCCAGCAGCCACAGCAGCAGAGGCCATGCCCCCAGTGCAACAACTGCACCTACTATGGGGCCGCTGCGGTAGCAGCGGGGGATAACCTGCCCTCGCTGCTCCGCACTTCTTCGCCCCTCTCGGGCGCCTTCAGGACTCACTCCTCGCCGCTCTCCGACTCCTCGCCGCTCTCCGCCGCCTCCCGGCAGGGCAGTCAGTTGAACGTCAGCGAGCTCACCCCCTCCAGCCATGCCAGCTCGTCCAGGCAGCCCCACCAGTACCACCAGTGCCATAGCCTGCAGCAGCAGCAAGCAGCCAGTCCCAGCAACAGTGTCAGCAGCGGCAGCACCCACCATCACCACTACCAGCAGCGTCGGGAGAGCAACCCCTTCGCCGAAATAGCCATGAGCAGCTGCAGGTACAACGGCGGCATCATGCGGCCGCTCAGCAACCTGAGCTCATCCCGCAGGAACCTGCACGAGCTTGACTCCGAGTCTCAGCCGCTCCATCCGCCGCTCGCCATAGCCGCTGCCCCGGAGATCGTGGTCTCCAAGCCCGAGCACAACAACTCCAACAACCTGGCGCTCTACAGCTCCGGCGGCGCGAACAACGGCGGGGGCAAGTCCAGCAAGAAGAAGAACCAGAACATCGGCTACAAGCTGGGGCACCGCCGGGCGCTCTTCGAGAAGCGCAAGCGCCTCAGCGACTACGCGCTCATCTTCGGCATGTTCGGCATCGTAGTCATGGTGATCGAGACAGAGCTGTCCTGGGGCGCCTACACGAAGGTACCTGCCACGCCGTCGGACCGCCTTCCTCTCGCTCTCGGCGCCGTCGACGCAGCCCAACCCACGCCTCCCCCCCCCGCGTCCCGTCCCGTGCCGTGCCCCTGCCGCGGGCTCCGTGCCCGCCCCGGCCCGCGGGCGAGGCCGGCTCGCGGGAAGGCGGCTCCGCAGCCAGCTGCACTCTCCTGTCAGCCGTTCAAATCCGTGCGGTCTAGCCGCCCCGCGCCGCCGTCCTCGCGGAAAGGCGGCTGCCGCCCGGCCGCGGCGTCACTTTGTTTCTCTTGGAGCCCAGCGCCGCGGGACTGTTCGGCCCTCGCCCGGCCCTGCCGTGAGACGTCCCTCGCCCTGAGGAGAGGTGCCCTGACCCCCCGGCAGCGCCATGTGGGGCCCACTGGTCCTTCGCCCTGAAACGAGATGCTCCCCCCGCGGTTCTGTAACCGTGAGGCGAGGTGTCCCCCTCCCCCGGCCCCGCCGTGAGGCACCCCCCGGCCCCGACACCGCAAGGCGAGGCGACCCTCCCTCCCCTCCCAGTCCGGGCTCCGCTGCTCACAGTGGGGCTGGGGAGCCCGGCGGGGCGGGAACGGTCCCGTGCATGTGGGTCTCTGACAGACAGTGGTGTCTTTCTGTTGCAGGAGTCTCTGTATTCCCTCGCTCTAAAATGCCTTATTAGCCTCTCCACGATTATCCTGCTTGGGCTCATTATTGTATACCATGCAAGGGAAATTCAGGTAATGTCTCACTTTATGAATTGCTGAGCGTTTACATATCTGTGGTTGCAGAGTCAGTTTTTCTGAAGGCTTTATTGTGGCAAGTACTTTGCACTTCCCGGTGATTCAGAAAACCAAAATAATCACTTAGTGCTTCCTGAACTTCAGTGAATATATTTCATCCCTGGAGAGAAATAAGATCGGCTACATGGACACATTCATGCTAGGAAGCATTGCCTGTTAGGGACTGTTACCTGCAATTATGCTAGTAGGATCACTTAGTTCTGAGGTTGTAGCACACTTTCTCTATGACATACCTGCTGTTTTCTGTAGCAGATGTAGGGCAACAGTCTTTTATTTCCCAGTGACTAAATGTCATGCTGTGCATTTTTCTCTGGATAGCAGGGCTAATTATTAGGAAAGAGGCATCAGTAACTTCTAGGTATGTATTCTTCACTGTGCTGTTTCAGATACTAGCGTACACTAGAAGAATATTTAAAAAGGGGGGAAACCTTATGTTGGATTTGTTTTTTTTAATGCCATAGAAATTACAGCCACTAGGAAATGTGACAGAGGAAAGCTGTCAAGACAGGTAAGGCTAAAGGTAGGGGGAATTTAATGAACAAAGCTATAGAGTAAGTCTAAAAATACTGTCACATGTCCTGTCCCAGGTACTTAGTTCTAATTTCAGTTGTCTTTTTTTTTTGATCAAGAAATTAAAATTTGACATTTCAGTTAAATTGAAACATATAAGAGAGAGTTTTCAAAGTTTTGAAGTGAAAAATACCTTATTTGTAGATACAATGGTGGTCTTGCTATGTCTAATTAGAGATACCTTGGGCTACAGGCAGAAATGACAGTTTTCAAGGGCAAGAACGTCTTTTTCAGCAGTACCAATTAACAAAAAAGAGAAATTAAGAATTGTATAGTACCCTTCAAAGGCTCATAAAAATTCATATAAGTAAATATCTCCCCATTGTTTAAAAATCTGAGGAAGCTCAAGAGTGATTGTTCCATCAAGAGTCCAAACTAAATTAAAGTAGGAGATTGCTTCATGAAATATCTTTTTAATAATGCTTTTCTCGGGAGTTTCTTCTACTCTATAGCACTGGGGAAGAAATCTGGATATCTAGGAACATCTTTTTTTTTTTTTTTTTTTTTCCCTTGGAGTCTTTGGATGTCACTTCTTGACACTATCATCTGCATAGAAGGTTATTGGGAAGAAAGAATGGCAGTTTTAGGAGCATCTCACCCTCTTTGGGTCCCTGAAGCACATATATACAGGGAGAACTACATGAAAAGAAATTCCATATGTCCCAGCAATTGCTGAGTGTTGTAATGGTTCCTTGGCACCACAGGATGTCAGGGATTAAGCCATTTCACAGTTGTTTGAGACAAATGATAGAGCCGAAAGTCTGGCCTGTAGCATTTAAAAATATTGAGCAATGCCTCAGAATATCTTTGGCGAGAGAAAGCAAAAAAGAATACTGTTAGTATCTGATTTAGAACAGAAGGAAAATGTGGGGAGGCAGAATTTAACCTTATGTTAGTTTATGTGATCGTGTCCTTTCTTTGTTATCTCATAGAGTATTTGGGCTAGTGTTTTTATAATGATCTGAGGGACAGAGGTTAAAAAAGACATGGACAAACCTGATAAGTGTGTTGAGTAACACACACGTGTTTATTGAAACGGTTGTGGCTATGTTCCTCTCTGCATGTGCCCTGTCATAGTAACTATGATGTATATTATTCAGGTGTATTTTAATGTGCAGTTTTTGATGCTGCACATTGGAAAATATGGTACACAAAGACCATAAGTAGCCTGAGCCTCAGTTACACATCTCTTCCTGAGATGGTCAGATTTAATGCTGTCTTTGAGGGAAGCATTTCGAGCCTACTTAGCCACCAGCACACATTAACATGAAATTTTCTTTACATGCACTGACATACACAGTGTGTATAGCAAGATATCAGTAACCATGAAAAACTCATTTTGCATAGAGACACCAAATTTAAATAAATATACTATGCAAAAAAAAAATCATTTTTATGATGAAACTAAGTACCAGACTTTTACAATCACTCTTTTAAATTGGCATTTTTATAATTAGGGGTGTGTGTGTGTATGTGCATATACATGTATGAAATGATAGAATAGTCTAACTTCCCCATTTGAACAAACTAAGAATGTTTCATTCGTGTAGATAGCTCTATCCACAAGATCTTGTGGATCAATTTCTAATGGCCTACTAGAAAATTTGGTCTTAACTCTGGATGTGGGAAACATTCTGGAAAATATAAGATAACAAGGCTTTCATGTAGTTTTGTGAAAAACATTATTCTTTGCCTTCTGTGCTTTGCATGCAGAAGGTGTTTGATGCCTCATGGCTTTTATATAAGACTTAAACTTACTAACTTCTCTGCTCTGTGGCACTGTATTCAGGATGTAGAGTCCTCAGGCATTCCTACAGGCTCTCCAAGATTGAGGACAGGCCTTTGGATAATTTATAGACCATTTGATTATATGCCTTCTGATGATGGAAGAAGGTGTTTTTCATCCCCTAGTTAGGGAAAGGCTTGAGATGTCTCTCTCCAACCACCATATGATTTTCAATCATTTGTACTTAATACCTTCTTCCTCTCTGAGGACTGTAATGCTGGGTTTAGTTGCATAAGTGCTATTTTGGGGACTAGAAGCTATAGAAAAGTGTTTGGTCAAAAATTTGGTAGAACAGCAGCCACAGAGGCTATAATTTGCTAGTCTGTGTCATAGTTCCATCAGTTCTTTTATAAGGGTAAAGCGACTCCAGTATTTAACCATTTAAAATTTGGATTTTTAAATTAAACAATTGCCACAATGCCTTTGTGAATACAGTTGATTCTCCTTCTGCAAGGAATGCCTCAAGGCGTACAGCTGATGCTACTTTATCATTGTTTATCGCTTCCTTTTTATTCCTTTCAGCAGAGCAGTGATACTGTTTTCACATTTGTTCTTCTACGGGGATCGTAAAGAAACTGGCCAATTTCCTTGTACTTTGCATTCACCAACATCCTCAGATAGCCTGCTAGGAATTTGTTTTGATATACTAATGATTTACAAAATTAATTTCTCTACTTTTCTTTTAAGTAGCTTCAGGGAGTCTCTGATCTAAGTTGTCATTGTGTGCAATCTGTCTACTCTGAACTTGTTTCTCTTTTTCTAATCTGGTGTTATATGAATTTAACACAAGTTGTTATGTAAATACACAAACACCCATTAATATCTATGATGTGCTATCTATTTTTATATTTATACTGTGTGGTGTTAGAAACATCAAGTTTATTTATAGTTTAAGATTCATGTCTTATTTTTACATACCACATGTTGGAAAAGCATTATATAATTTCAGATTAAAATAACTTTTGAAAATTTGTCTTATAGAGTGCAGGCTAAGTAAAGGTAGATGGTAGTTCTGCATTTGAAGAAGCTTTACAGAACATTGATGAAGAACTTAAATTAGATTTCAATGTTAGACTAATAATTAATAAGAAATTTGAAAGCTATGAGCAGGTGTAACATCTTTGACCTTGACTGGAGTTTGGCCTTCTGCATAGGCTGCAGGACTCAATTTTATAGGAAGAGCTTGTTCTCTTTTTATTACTAGCATCATTCCCCATTTGAATGGGGAGTAGTATCTTAAAATGAATGCATGGTTATTATAACAGAATTGACTGAAAGCAGCTGAGAGGGTATATATATATACACATATATAAAAAAAAATATACACCCACCCACCCCCCTTTAAATTGTGCTGTTCAGCTGTTCTTTCTCTCCTTCATTCATTTTCCAAATAGTAAATGTACACAACCAAGCAAGCAGGAATGCACAAATACCACTGCATTTTCCAAATTAAAAATTAACAGTTGCATTTAGTAGTTCGCATAATTTCAAGCATATAAAATGTACATGAAATCCTGTACTAATTTCTATCTATTTTCAGTACATCCCAATTGACTTGTTATCCACAGCCTATTTTGTTCCAGAATGTTTGATATTCCTGTATTTCATGGACTGAACTGAGAGACACGGATTTGTATGGAAATTTACCTCATAAATATGATTTTGAAATGTTACTATTTTTTTTAAATAGGAATATTTGTCCTGGATCTGTGGTCTTCTGTGGCTTCTGGTGCTTTCTACCTTCTGTGTTTTCACCGCCTAAATCTCATTATGTGACAGCTGAAGACATTATCACTTTCGAATATTATTTTTCTTAGAAGCAATTGGCTTAGCCGAAGTCAAGGGAAGTTGATAAGGATTTTCTGTGCCTGCAGATGTAACCCATTTCACTTAGCACTACTGAGAAACTTCTTTCTTTGTAGCATATTAGGATTTCTTCTGCTGACAACTGAATATGTTCTTAAGTATATGTTTCATAATGATATCCTAAAGTGTTTTTTTAAAATTATTAAATATAATTTTCTTTTATGAAAATTGTAAGATCAAATTTTGATGTCTAAGTTTAACTCAACATTCTTCTATTCCCATCTTTTGAATCAAATCAATACTTAAGGTATCATTTTTCTTGAATTGCCTTTCTGCATATAGTATTTGTATTGAAATCTGTGAAGACAGTAGGTAAAAAGGGACGACGAAAGACCATTGCTTTTCCAGCATATTCTGCAACTTTAAAAGAAATTTTAAAACACTGCTGATTTAACATGTATTTGATATGTATCTGAGAACTGAAATGGTCAGCTGTGTCATTCGTTTATTCTTTTCTTCAGAAAACCACACAACATTTGAGGGATTTGATATTATCTATCTCATATTCAGTTAAACTGGTTACTATTCATCTGTATTCTGGGTGCTCTAAATACCTGGACCTCTTTACAGCTGTTTTACCATTTGTGTGATCTGACTGAGAGCATTTACAGGCTAGTCACAAGAAGCAAATGCACTTGAGCCTCGTTGTATTTTGAAAGTTTTGCCCTTTATATCAAATAGTACATTTGCTAAGTGCAAACCAACTGTCTTTTGGTAATAAATAAATAGATAGATTGCCTTCCTACCAGTAGGAATTTTATTTTTATATCTAGCATACAAAGTCTTCAGAAAGACCACAGGCAAAAGAAAGTGTAAGCGCTCATGTTGCATACATTGAATTCACTGAGTGTGTTTCTACAGCTTAATTCAGCACTATGTTTCTTTGGCTTTAATAGTATTGCAGTGGAGGTAAGAACTATACCCAAGATAAAGAGAAGGAACGTGAAGGAGCAAAAAACAGGCCCCAAAATAAAAGAATTTGGGTTGGGTTTTTTTGTTTTGTTTGTTTCTTACTGTGGTTAACTTCTTTCTTTCTTTTAGTGTCACTCCAACTACAATAAAGTTAACTTACTGTTATCACTTTCTTAAACAAAGAACTGGAGCAATTTTCTGGAAGACAAACTGAATGTGTTGGGAGGAAGGTGTAGAATGTGGTTTTGGATCTCTAACGGACATATACTGAGAGTTCAGGCTTGCATTTCTAAACTTTTGAAGGATAGAAAGGGGCAAAAAGCAATGCAGATGAGGAATTGCTTGTTTGGCCCTGTATATGGTGCGTAGCATGCTGGAAATACTTTTCTTACGTTCAGAAGGACATTCTTTGTGTATTGTACCTTCTCACTCCTTAAATTACTTCTAAGTTTTTGAATAGTCTAATTTTAAAAATCCTGCAAAAGTTTTTTTTATTTCCAATTACATATTTACTGAACAGCCTTGTCTAGATTCAGACTGGAAGTGAAGTAGCACGAAGGTCTTTTCCTGTTGCTTTTTTGAAAAGTTACCTTGCATAGCTCTACTCTCTACTAGTGACAAATATTGTTCAATTAAGTATTTAATTAGTAAATCTTCAGGAACAACATTTACTAAACAGTGTGAAGTGTTTTATTACTTTTATTCCTGGGTGGTAAACTGAAGGCTTTGATTCTGCAAGGACCTACATACATGTGCATTTAATTTTCAGCTACTAATAGACCTCACCTGGCTGCCTAGGCTACTCTGGTGTTTGCAGGTGTGACTACAGTTCATTTAGACATGGTCAACCTAGCTTTAAAACAGCTGGTTCAGGTATTGCTAGTAGTTGAGGTATAGTTGAACTGATTTTTTTTTCCCCCGCTATGAGTTATTTTTTAGAGTCTTTATGTAGTTTCTTGGATGGTTTTGCAGCTTGTGTTAGTCTATATTGGTACCTGAAGTTTGAAGAAAGCTTGAATGGTTTTACTGAAGCTATAATTTCTCTGGTCTGAAGCATTGATGTGCTCTAAAGAAGTCTTAATGCTGTATTGCAGAAAGTATTTTAAATTTGAAATTTAGATTTTCATCCTGAAAAACCTTTCTTAAATTCTTCTTAATTTTATGGACTTTGAATAATCAATTGATTTTGAAGGAATGAGGTTTAAATTGTCACGGAGTTTTTTGTTTTATCAAAGATGGCAATTAAACAAAAATATGAAAAAATCTTAGTAAATAATATCTGGAAATTCAGTTTCATGTACAGTTTTAAAAATAGTGCACAAAAACATTCTTTTTGGCTTAACCAAAATGACATTCACTTAGTAGTGACTTAGTAATGTCATTTGCTGAAATGGCGTATTTATTTTGGTTTCAGTGGTCATTAGCAGCTCTGAAAAGATGATATTTTAAAATGGAGTTATAATGGGGTTTGCTAATGGCATACTAAAGTTAACCTTATATTTTATCATTTCAGTTATTCATGGTGGACAATGGAGCAGATGACTGGAGGATAGCCATGACTTATGAGCGTATTTTCTTTATCTGCTTGGAAATACTTGTATGTGCTATACATCCCATACCTGGGAACTATACGTTCACGTGGACAGCCCGGCTTGCCTTTTCTTATGCTCCATCCACAACAACAGCTGATGTGGATATTATTTTATCTATACCAATGTTCTTAAGGCTGTATCTTATTGCCAGAGTTATGCTTTTGCATAGCAAACTTTTCACTGATGCATCATCTAGAAGCATTGGGGCGTTAAATAAGATAAACTTCAATACCCGCTTTGTTATGAAGACCTTAATGACAATATGTCCGGGAACTGTACTGTTGGTTTTCAGTATCTCATTATGGATAATTGCTGCGTGGACTGTCCGAGCTTGTGAAAGGTAAGGTTGTTCTGTTTGGTTGGTTCTGTCTGTCTCGTTTTGCTTCTTTGGTTTTGTATTTGAAGGATCTAAATATTTAATGGAATGGAGCTGTTACCAAAATCCGGAATAAAACTCCTTAACGCCAATGTGAAGTTAAGAAGCAGGCACTTCGTTTATTGCAGCGCTGGGGACACGGGGGGATCGCTCCTCCAAAGGCGTGTCCAACTTGGTATCAAAATCCATCAGTTTTTATAGACTTTTTCCTGTCAGGTCATTGTTACATAAGCTCTTTACATAAAAATGCATACTATGCTCGCTCTTAAATTTAACCTTTATAAATGATTGGTCCTCTGATTATATAACCTTATCAATATTCTTATTTAAAAACAATCATTGGTCAGTTTCACTTAGCTCTACTGATTGGAATCTTTGATACTCAAATTGAGATGGGAAGGGTAAGGGGGTTTCCAAGCAGCATAACTGGTGTCCATGACAGTTTCCTTAGTTTCTTAAAACAAAACATAGAAAAAACAGTAACTTCCTGGTGAGGTTTCTATGGTCAGCTATTTCAAACTTTAACAATATTAACGTTCCTATAGTCACACATAACACAGTTCCTAAAGTTTCTATGGCTACATTTCAAACTTAACAATCCTATACATTATGCTTCACAATTTTACTTCTTAATCAAACCTAACTCTTCTATGTGATTAAATTTTGATTTCTTTTATCAGACTATTTGTAACAGAGCCTCCTGGCCTTTGATATGTTGAGTGCTGGTTGGATTTCACTCTGTCACAGATTGTCAGGAATGCTTTGCCTTTTAATCTGGAGGATTTATGTAGAGAAGTTTGTGCCACAGCACTTATTGTAGTATTGCAAATTGATTTCAATGTTTTTATTTAACTTTGCTAAAACGCAGGGAGTTGGCAAGATCAAGAAAGGGTGATGTACTGGTTTTGACTGGGACAGAGTTAACTTTCTTCACAGCAGCTCGTATGGTGCTATGTTTTGGATTTGTGACCAAAATAGTGTTGATAGCACACTGATGTCTTAGCTATTGCTGAACAGTGCTTACACAGCATCAAGACCTTCTCTGTTTCTCCCTCTGCCCACCCCCAGCGGGTAGGCTGGGGGTGCACAAGACGCTGGGAGGGGGCACAGCTGACCCCAACTGACCAAAGGGATATTCCAGACCATATACCATCATGCTCAGCAATAAAAGCTGGGGGGAAGTTTGGAGATACGGCATTTGTCTTCCCAATGTTACTGAAATCCGGAATAAAACTCCTTAACAGCAATGAGAAGTTAAGAAGCAGGCACTCCTTTATTGCAGCGCTGGGCACACAGGGGATCACTCCACCTAGTGTGTGCCCCTGTCTGATTTAATCATGCAGGTTAAATATACACCTGTCATACATATTCACTAGATTCCTGGGAAATATCATGCATAATCATCAATTGTCCGAAAGATCATTAGCATATGTAAATGTCCTTTTACGCAGGCGTAGTGAAGTCTCTGGTGGTCCTCATAAGCCCTCTGGTGGTCTCCCATAGTCTTCCTCACTTTGTCCGATAGTTGACCTCTCTTATACGATTCTGCGCAGTACGATTTTGCCATCATGTATTAGATTTACATAAAAGTACATTCAATGTTAATTCTTAAATTTAACGTTTCTAGTGATTGGCCCCCAGTTACATCACCTTATCAATATTCTTATACTATAACATTCATTGGTTAATCTTACCTATTCCACTAACTGGTCTTTTGATCAAAGTAGGGTTTCTAAACCACAAAGCTAAGGTCCATAACGATCTCTCTGTTCATTAAAACAAAACACTACAATCTAACAAATCTGTCTAAATTTCTATGGTTAACCGATCTAAGACAATACTTATTCTTTTTATGATTGCTTACAGCACATTTTGTATGTTCCTAGGTTTCTATAACTATTGCGAACTTCAAACTCCTATATTCTACAGTTTTTTCCCTTTTAACCAAACCTAACTTATGTAAAATTCTAATTTCTATCAAATATTGGTAACACCAAGTAACCATTATGTGTGATGAAGCCCTGCTTTCCTGGGAAAGTAAGATGGGAAGTAGTGAATGAATTCCTTATTTTGCTTTGCTTGTGCATACAGCTTTTGCTTTCCCTATTAAACTGTCTTTATCTTAACCCATGCATTTTCTCACTTTTACCCTTCAGATTCTCTTTCCCCTCCCACTGGGGGGGACTGAGCAAGCGGCTGTGTGGGGCTTAGCTGCCTACTGGGGTTAACCCACAACAGAGGCAAAGAGGAAGGGGGGGGGGGGGGAGGGGAGAGAGAGCGCAATAAAAACAAAAGGGGAAAAGAGATAAATAGGGGGTGAGAAAGCAACAGAGAGACAAAGAAGGAGAAAGGAAAAGTCAGAGACAGAGAAAGAAAGAGAAGGGGGGTAGAAAAAGAAAAAAGAGAAACAGGGAGAGAGGTAGAGAGGATGAAAGAGAAAGGAACAGAAAAGAGAACTTCTAAAAGAAAGATAAATAGTTGGACGGACGGAGGAAGTTAGAGAGAGAGATGGAAAGAGAGGGAGAGTAAGATATGAAGAGAGAAAGAGAGGGCAAAATAGTGAAACAGAGGGGGGAGGGAATAGGGAGAGCAGACAGACAAACCAAGAGAGACAGCAAAAGCGAGAGGGTGAGAGTAAGAGAGAGAGAAAGCACACAAGAGACAAAGCGAGTTGAAGACAGAAAAAGCGGGAGAGAGCTAAATACTGACTAAGAGAGAAAGCAAGGGGCAAAAGCAAAGAGACTGAGCAAGAGAGAGAAAGCAAGAGAGGAAAAGAGCAAACGTCATGGAGCAAAAGCAAGAAACTGTGTGAGAGCAACAGCAAAAGATAGAGGAAGAGTGAGCGAGAAAGGAAGGGGGAGCGAAACAGAGGGAGAGGGCAAGAGAGGGATACGGTGAAAGCGAGAATGTGAGTGTGAGACAGAGTGAATGAAGAAGGCGAGATAGAGAGGGGGAGAGAGAGAGAGAGAGAGAGAGAGAAAGGCTAGTGAAAGATGGAGAAAGTGAGAAACAGACATGTTGTTTTTCCTCTTCCTTTCCCTGTTTGCCTACTTTGGAAACTGTTGTGGTTTAACCCCAGCCAGCAACTAAGCACCACGCAGCCGCTCACTCAGTCCCCCCCCCCCCATCCCACTGGATGGGGGAGAAAATTGGGAAAAGAAGTAAAACTCCTGGGTTGAGATAAGAATGGTTTAATAGAACAGAAAAGAAGAAACTAATAATGATAATGATAACACTAATAAAATGACAACAGTAGTAACAAAAGGATTGGAATGTACAAATGATGCGCAGGGCAATTGCTCACCACCTGCTGACCGACACCCAGCTAGTCCCCGAGGGGCGATTCCCTGCCCCCACTTCCCAGTTCCTATACTAGATGGGACGTCCCATGGTATGGAATGCACCGTTGGCCAGTTTGGGTCAGCTGCCCTGGCTGTGTCCTGTGCCAACTTCTTGTGCCCCTCAAGCTTTCTCGCGCCCCTCCAGCTTTCTCGCTGGCTGGGCATGAGAAGCTGAAAAATCCTTGACTATAGTCTAAACACTACTGAGCAACAACTGAAGACATCAGTGTTATCGACATTCTTCGCATACTGAACTCAAAACCTAGCACTGTACCAGCTACTAGGAAGACAGTTAACTCTATCCCAGCTGAAACCAGGACAGTTTATCTCGGCGATATCCAATATTTGTTTTTAAGCCTTGTTCTCTGTTAAATAAAATCCATTGGTAAAATTCCTATGGGTTTCCACAAGTGGTCCACTGAATCCAAGTATGTTCATTGAAAACTGAATCTGTTGCTGCAACATAAATTGGACAACTATTTCAGATCACTTAAGTTGTGCGCTTTTGGGTCAGGGGCTATCTTTGTTCTCTGTTGCGTGCTGCTTAGCACACTTGTATCAGAGAATAACACTTCCATATGATATGTTGCAGTGCTAATAAATGTAATATTTTTGGGGGGCGGGGGGGGGAAGCTAAACACTTCTGAAAGCTCCTGATGTTCAGATGAAGATGAATGCTTGCATGTGCTGATACAGCAGTTTAAGACTAACTATTCAGTTTCGATTGATGCTGAGCATGCTGACAGCTTGTGCCGTTAACCCTGCCCAGGCAGGAGTAATGCCCAAACTCGACATTGTTTTTCTCCTTGGAAATGTGCTGCCTGAAGTGGAGAAGGCTGAGGTGAGAGTCTGTAGTCTTAATTCACTCGCAGAGGGGAACACATCTGCGAGGTGGTGACCATTTAGTAGTGTCAATCAATTTTACTCCTTTTAGATCTGTACTAGCACTATGCACAATGCTATGCCGTGAACATATATCAAGTTGAGTTGGAACAGATACCAAAAAGGCGGTCAAAGAAACTCTCTAAGACTCGTTTTGGAGTTTTAGAAAGCAGGCATTCTTTATTGCAGTGCTGGATGCACGGGGGATAGTTCCACCTAGCGTGCATACCACAGCTTTAGCACAAACAGGTTATATAGAATAACTAATTTCATATTAATCAGATTAGTATACATATACATAAAAATGATTGTAACTTATTATCATAGTACTGCCTACATCCGATCATGTGCAATGAAGGATCCATTTGAGTTGAAGGGCTGCTTTTGCGACTACTGACCCATTTGAAGTTCTTGTTGGCTGTCCTTGAAGTCTTTATTCTTGTCCTTGTCCTTTGATCCTGAAGCTTAATGCAGTTTCAATCACGTGTGGTCAGTTTCAACATTGTTCTCCTCTAGCGTACAGGAACATCTAGTCATAAGAGCAAAGAACTGCAAAACTTAGGAGTAACTAGTTAATTGCTTGGCTATACTTTTGTCAATTGTTTCAATCATAGTGTTAGGATAAGGTTTCTAATAATTATTTACCAAATCTCACTTTTACAGTCACCTAGCAGCAAACCAGTTTCCACAGCTGATACAAAATATTAAAACCATCAAAATATTTAGACATACCATACAGAATGTATGGAAATATGCTATCAATTCCCTCCTTTCTGTTTGAGGCTACTAATTCATTTAGTAGTCTCACTTGAACATACATCGTGTCACAGCTCATTTAAGACAGCTAAAATTGACACAGATTATAACAATGATGATAACTACTTCTCTTGCTTTGTTGGTGCGACAAGGGAAAGCCTCAGGCTACCCAGTAAAGGTATCAACTAGAACTAGGATATATCAATATCCCTCTTTTTGAAGCAATTCTGTAAACTCAATTTGCCAATATTTTCCTGGAGAATTTCCTTCCTTAGTAATTCAAAAAAAGATTTTATTATTGGTTTTGGGATTATTACATATACAAATTTCACATCTGCTTGTAATTATTTGAATAATTATTGTCAGATCTCTATTCAAAATACACTTTTGTAAATGTTTAACAAGGTTTTCTGTTCCCCAATATACTTCGTTATGTTCAGCCTGGGCAATTTCTCTCATTATTACGGGTGGGACTCTTATTTAACCTGTTGGTGTTACGGCCCGTCCTGTTTCATTTTTGTTAGCCTGCAATTTAATAATTAATTCTTCATCTTTTTCATTATAATTTGGAGTTTCTTTAGGTAAATTTACACTTTTCTCTGGAACTAGTGCTAGGATGCCTTTTTCTGCAGCCTCTTTAGCAGCTCTATCAGCCAATCGGTTACCTGTTTCAAGGACAGTCCTACCTGACTGATGTGCTTTGCAGTGCATTATCGCGACTGCTGTTGGCTTTTGAATGGCTTCTAACAATTTCAGTATTTGTTCTGCATGCTGAATGGTGATTCCTTGTGCAGATAACAGTCCTCTTTCTTTCCATATTGCTCCATGTGCATGTAATTCTCCAAAAGCATACTTTGAGTCTGTCCAAATGTTGACTCGCTTTCCTTGACTTAGTTCCAGCGCTCGAGTAAGAGCTATCAATTCAGCCTTTTGGGCAGATACATTCGAGGGCAAAGCTCGTGATTCAATTACCTTCTCAGTAGTGGTTACCACATATCCTGATAAATGTTTTCCTTCACGGATGAAACTGCTTCCATCGGTATATAGTTCCCAATCTGTTTCTTCTAGTGGCGCATCTCAGAGATCCGGTCGGCTGGAGTAGACCTCTTCAATTGTCTGCAGGCGGTCATGTTCCAGTTCTCCTTCAACTTGATCAGTTGTTAAAAACACAGCAGGGTTAACGATAGTAGTAGTTTTTAAGTAAACATCGTCTTGCTCCAGCAATACCACTTGGTATTTCAGCATTCCACTAAGGGATAACCAATGCCTCGCTTTCTGTTTGAGCACAGTGATTACCATGTGGGAACATACACTGTAATTCTTTGTCCTAGGGTGAACTTGCGAGCTTCTTGGATCAATAGCACAGTTGCAGTGATGGCTCTCAGACAACCAGGCCATCCCAGACTCACATTGTCTAATCGCTTTGAGAAGTAGGCCACAGCTTGCCGACTTGGTCCCAGATATTGGGCCAGGACACCCAGAGCTATACCTTTTCTTTCATGAGTAAAGAGTTCAAATATCTTTGTGAGACCTGGCAGGCCTGGGGCTGGCGCCTCCATTAGAGCCCATTTCAGTTCTTTGAAAGCAGCTTTCCCGGCATCAGTCCAATCTATAAATCCATTGTTTGAGGTTTTGAGCTGCTCGTATAAAGGTCAGACCAGCAAGACATAATTTGCAATCCACAGGCGACACCACCCAACCATTCCCAGAAATGCTCGCGCCTCTTCTAGATTCTTAGGTTCAGGGAGACGACAAATTGCCTCCTTCCTCTGAGTTCCTAATTGTCTCTGTCCTTTCAGGATTTCAAACCCCAAATAAGTTACTTCTCTCTGGGTTATTTGGGCTTTCTCTTTTGACACTCGATATCCACCAATTCCCAAAAAGTTCAAAAGGCTAATAGTTAACTTTGTGCATTGTTCTTCTGTCTCAGCTGCAATTAACAGATCATCCACATATTGCAACAAGATTCCTTGATTATTTTCTTTCTTCCAAATCTCTAATTCTCATACCAATTGATTTCCAAAAATGGTAGGGCTGTTCTTAAAGCCTTGAGGCAAGACTGTCCATGTATACTGTGTTTTTCTCCCAGTCTCAGGATTTTCCCATTCAAAAGCAAAAAGCTCTTGACTGTTGCGATCCAAGGGAATACAGAAAAAGGCATCTTTTAAGTCTAACATTGTGAGCCATTCTTGTTACTCTGTTAGGGTTGTTAACAAAGTATAAGGATTTGCTACTACCGGGTGAATATCTTGTATTTATCGCTCTGAGGTCTTGAAATAACCTGTAATCTTTTCCATTAGCCTTTTTAACAGGCAAGGTTGGGGTGTTATATTTGGATTCACATTCTATTAACAATTTGTACTTTAGAAATTTTTGTATTATCGGTACTAACCCTTTCTGACTTTCCAGTTTTAGGGGTTATTGTTTAATTCTTACCGGACTCGATCCTGGCTTTAAATTAATTCTCACAGGCTCTGCTCTTTTGGATTTACCAGGAACTTCCCTAGCCCAGACGATTGGAATTACAGCATTATTTACTTCGACTGGTATGATCCTCTGCTTTCGGTAGCCGTCCTGTAACAACAAAGCCACTGCTTCGATATGTTTAGTTTCTGGAATTAAAATTTTAATCTCACCATTTTTAAATTTAATTTCTGCTCCCAATTTCTCGAGTAGGTCTCTCCCTAGCAGGGGTTTAGGAGAATTGGCAAATACAGAAACTGACGAGTGACCCATTGCTTTCCTAATTTAATTGCCAAAGGTTTAAAGAAGGGTCTAGCCTCTCGTTCACCTGTCGCACCAACAACACTAATTTCTTCAGAACTTAACTCCCCCTCTAAGGTGTTTAAAACTGAAAAGGTGGCTCCAGTGTCAACTAAAAATGCAATTTTCTGTTCTCCCAGGTTAGCTGTAACCAGAGGTTCTGCTGGGAGACTCCCCTCCGGTCGCCGTCACATACTTTCACTCAACTTTCCCAAGAAAGGGGGAACTTGCTGAGATTGTGCGGTTGAGATTGGGATCACTTGTGACCTCGCAGGTCTCAGGGGACATTCCCCTTTCCAGTGTCCTTCTTGTTTACAGTATGCGCACTGATTTGGTCCCAGGGGCTGGTTTAATCCCACTGGTGACCCCAATCCAGTTCCTCTCCCTCGTCCCATGCCAGCTCCTGCTTCCAGAGCAGCTACTAACCTTGCATTCATTTTACTCTGTAATTCATCTCTATTTCTATATGCCACCCAAGCAACTTCTAATAATTTTCCCCAATCTCAAGAATCTGCTCCTTGTAATTTTTGTAATTTCCTTCTGATATCATCAGAGGATTGTCCTATAAATAAAGGAGCCAACTGAGCTTTTCCTTCTTCAGATTCAGGATCCATATTAGTAAATTTCCTAGCATCTTTCCAATCAGGATCCTGAGTCTGAATCATTGTTTCAAAAGCGTGGGCTGTTTGATCAGGGTTTTCTTGATAGCTCCCAGCTGCTACTTTCCAATTATTTAAATCCAGGACAGAAAAGGGTACTTTAATAGTTGCCACACCCTCAGTCCTAAGCACCTGACGATGAGGAGATTGAATAACTTCATTCTGTTTAGCTCTTATTCACTCTGCAACAGGACTATTCATGGGCTCTCTTTCATCACTATTTCTGGGAGCAGTTCTAGGTGGGGCCCTTTG
>NW_026061081.1:0-42319 GCF_929443795.1 Astur gentilis | reverse complement strand
AGGAGCCGTAAGTTTGCCTTTTCAGAAAAAAGCTTCTGCCGAGAGCGAGCACCGTGACATGCTGAGTCTCTGGGAAAGCAGAGATCCCAAAAGCTGTTGTGCCTGTGGATAGGCTGCAGAGGGATAGTGAAAAACTGCATTAGTTTTCAGGGCTGGCACCTTCCCTGTGGGAGAAGGAGCCGTAAGTTTGCCTTTTCAGAAAAAAGCTTCTGCCGAGAGCGAGCACCGTGACATGCCTGAGTCTCTGGGAAAGCAGAGATCCCCAAAGCTGTTGTGCCTGTGGATAGGCTGCAGAGGGATAGTGAAAAACTGCATTAGTTTTCAGGGCTGGCACCTTCCCTGTGGGAGAAGGAGCCGTAAGTTTGCCTTTTCAGAAAAAAGCTTCTGCCGAGAGCGAGCACCGTGACATGCTGAGTCTCTGGGGAAAGCAGAGATCCCCAAAGCTGTTGTGCCTGTGGATAGGCTGCAGAGGGATAGTGAAAAACTGCATTAGTTTTCAGGGCTGGCACCTTCCCTGTGGGAGAAGGAGCCGTAAGTTTGCCTTTTCAGAAAAAAGCTTCTGGCCGAGAGCGAGCACCGTGACATGCTGAGTCTCTGGGAAAGCAGAGATCCCCAAAGCTGTTGTGCCTGTGGATAGGCTGCAGAGGGATAGTGAAAAAACTGCATTAGTTTTCAGGGCTGGCACCTTCCCTGTGGGAGAAGGAGCCGTAAGTTTGCCTTTTCAGAAAAAAGCTTCTGCCGAGAGCGAGCACCGTGACATGCTGAGTCTCTGGGAAAGCAGAGATCCCCAAAGCTGTTGTGCCTGTGGATAGGCTGCAGAGGGATAGTGAATACCAGCAAGATCTTTCAGGGCTGGCACCTTCCCTGTGGGAGAAGGAGCCGTAAGTTTGCCTTTTCAGAAAAAAGGCTCTGCCGAGAGCGAGCACCGTGACATGCTGAGTCTCTGGGAAAGCAGAGATCCCCAAAGCTGTTGTGCCTGTGGATAGGCTGCAGAGGGATAGTGAAAAACTGCATTAGTTTTCAGGGCTGGCACCTTCCCTGTGGGAGAAGGAGCCGTAAGTTTGCCTTTTCAGAAAAAAAGCTTCTGCCGAGAGCGAGCACCGTGACATGCTGAGTCTCTGGGAAAGCAGAGATCCCCAAAGCTGTTGTGCCTGTGGATAGGCTGCAGAGGGATAGTGAAAAACTGCATTAGTTTTCAGGGCTGGCACCTTCCCTGTGGGAGAAGGAGCCGTAAGTTTGGCCTTTTCAGAAAAAAGCTTCTGCCGAGAGCGAGCACCGTGACATGCTGAGTCTCTGGGAAAGCAGAGATCCCCAAAGCTGTTGTGCCTGTGGATAGGCTGCAGAGGGATAGTGAAAAACTGCATTAGTTTTCAGGGCTGGCATCCTTCCCTGTGGGAGAAGGAGCCGTTAGTTTGCCTTTTCAGAAAAAAAGCTTCTGCCGAGAGCGAGCACCGTGACATGCTGAGTCTCTGGGAAAGCAGAGATCCCCAAAGCTGTTGTGCCTGTGGATAGGCTGCAGAGGGATAGTGAAAAACTGCATTAGTTTTCAGGGCTGGCACCTTCCCTGTGGGAGAAGGAGCCGTAAGTTTGCCTTTTCAGAAAAAAGCTTCTGCCGAGAGCGAGCACCGTGACATGCTGAGTCTCTGGGAAAGCAGAGATCCCCAAAGCTGTTGTGCCTGTGGATAGGCTGCAGAGGGATAGTGAAAAACTGCATTAGTTTTCAGGGCTGGCACCTTCCCTGTGGGAGAAGGAGCCGTAAGTTTGCCTTTTCAGAAAAAAGCTTCTGCCGAGAGCGAGCACCGTGACATGCTGAGTCTCTGGGAAAGCAGAGATCCCCAAAAGCTGTTGTGCCTGTGGATAGGCTGCAGAGGGATAGTGAAAAACTGCATTAGTTTTCAGGGGCTGGCACCTTCCCTGTGGGAGAAGGAGCCGTAAGTTTGCCTTTTCAGAAAAAAGCTTCTGCCGAGAGCGAGCACCGTGACATGCTGAGTCTCTGGGAAAGCAGAGATCCCAAAAGCTGTTGTGCCTGTGGATAGGCTGCAGAGGGATAGTGAAAAACTGCATTAGTTTTCAGGGCTGGCACCTTCCCTGTGGGAGAAGGAGCCGTAAGTTTGCCTTTTCAGAAAAAAGCTTCTGCCGAGAGCGAGCACCGTGACATGCTGAGTCTCTGGGAAAGCAGAGATCCCCAAAGCTGTTGTGCCTGTGGATAGGCTGCAGAGGGATAGTGAATACCAGCAAGATCTTTCAGGGCTGGCACCTTCCCTGTGGGAGAAGGAGCCGTAAGTTTGCCTTTTCAGAAAAAGGCTCTGGCGAGAGTGAGCACCGTGACATGCTGAGTCTCTGGGAAAGCAGAGATCCCCAAAGCTGTTGTGCCTGTGGATAGGCTGCAGAGGGATAGTGAAAAACTGCATTAGTTTTCAGGGCTGGCACCTTCCCTGTGGGAGAAGGAGCCGTAAGTTTGCCTTTTCAGAAAAAAGCTTCTGCCGAGAGCGAGCACCGTGACATGCTGAGTCTCTGGGAAAGCAGAGATCCCCAAAGCTGTTGTGCCTGTGGATAGGCTGCAGAGGGATAGTGAAAAACTGCATTAGTTTTCAGGGCTGGCACCTTCCCTGTGGGAGAAGGAGCCGTAAGTTTGCCTTTTCAGAAAAAAGCTTCTGCCGAGAGCGAGCACCGTGACATGCTGAGTCTCTGGGAAAGCAGAGATCCCCAAAAGCTGTTGTGCCTGTGGATAGGCTGCAGAGGGATAGTGAATACCAGCAAGATCTTTCAGGGCTGGCACCTTCCCTGTGGGAGAAGGAGCCGTAAGTTTGCCTTTTCAGAAAAAAGGCTCTGGCGAGAGTGAGCACCGTGACATGCTGAGTCTCTGGGAAAGCAGAGATCCCCAAAGCTGTTGTGCCTGTGGATAGGCTGCAGAGGGATAGTGAATAACTGCAATATATTTCAGGGCTGGCACCTTCCCTGTGGGAGAAGGAGCCGTAAGGTTTGCCTTTTCAGAAAAAAGCTTCTGCCGAGAGTGAGCACCGTGACATGCTGAGTCTCTGGGAAAGCAGAGATCCCCAAAGCTGTTGTGCCTGTGGATAGGCTGCAGAGGGATAGTGAAAAACTGCATTAGTTTTCAGGGCTGGCACCTTCCCTGTGGGAGAAGGAGCCGTAAGTTTGCCTTTTCAGAAAAAAGCTTCTGCCGAGAGCGAGCACCGTGACATGCTGAGTCTCTGGGAAAGCAGAGATCCCCAAAGCTGTTGTGCCTGTGGATAGGCTGCAGAGGGATAGTGAAAAACTGCATTAGTTTTCAGGGCTGGCACCTTCCCTGTGGGAGAAGGAGCCGTAAGTTTGCCTTTTCAGAAAAAAGCTTCTGCCGAGAGCGAGCACCGTGACATGCTGAGTCTCTGGGAAAGCAGAGATCCCCAAAGCTGTTGTGCCTGTGGATAGGCTGCAGAGGGATAGTGAAAAACTGCATTAGTTTTCAGGGCTGGCACCTTCCCTGTGGGAGAAGGAGCCGTAAGTTTGCCTTTTCAGAAAAAAGCTTCTGCCGAGAGCGAGCACCGTGACATGCTGAGTCTCTGGGAAAGCAGAGATCCCCAAAGCTGTTGTGCCTGTGGATAGGCTGCAGAGGGATAGTGAAAAACTGCATTAGTTTTCAGGGCTGGCACCTTCCCTGTGGGAGAAGGAGCCGTAAGTTTGCCTTTTCAGAAAAAAGCTTCTGCCGAGAGCGAGCACCGTGACATGCTGAGTCTCTGGGAAAGCAGAGATCCCCAAAGCTGTTGTGCCTGTGGATAGGCTGCAGAGGGATAGTGAAAAACTGCATTAGTTTTCAGGGCTGGCACCTTCCCTGTGGGAGAAGGAGCCGTAAGTTTGCCTTTTCAGAAAAAAGCTTCTGCCGAGAGCGAGCACCGTGACATGCTGAGTCTCTGGGAAAGCAGAGATCCCCAAAGCTGTTGTGCCTGTGGATAGGCTGCAGAGGGATAGTGAAAAACTGCATTAGTTTTCAGGGCTGGCACCTTCCCTGTGGGAGAAGGAGCCGTAAGTTTGCCTTTTCAGAAAAAAGCTTCTGCCGAGAGCGAGCACCGTGACATGCTGAGTCTCTGGGAAAGCAGAGATCCCCAAAGCTGTTGTGCCTGTGGATAGGCTGCAGAGGGATAGTGAAAAACTGCATTAGTTTTCAGGGCTGGCACCTTCCTTGTGGGAGAAGGAGCCGTAAGTTTGCCTTTTCAGAAAAAAGCTTCTGCCGAGAGCGAGCACCGTGACATGCTGAGTCTCTGGGAAAAGCAGAGATCCCCAAAGCTGTTGTGCCTGTGGATAGGCTGCAGAGGGATAGTGGGCACCTTCCCTGTGGGAGAAGGAGCCGTAAGTTTGCCTTTTCAGAAAAAAGCTTCTGCCGAGAGCGAGCACCGTGACATGCTGAGTCTCTGGGAAAGCAGAGATCCCCAAAGCTGTTGTGCCTGTGGATAGGCTGCAGAGGGATAGTGAAAAACTGCATTAGTTTTCAGGGCTGGCACCTTCCCTGTGGGAGAAGGAGCCGTAAGTTTGCCTTTTCAGAAAAAAGCTTCTGCCGAGAGCGAGCACCGTGACATGCTGAGTCTCTGGGAAAGCAGAGATCCCAAAAGCTGTTGTGCCTGTGGATAGGCTGCAGAGGGATAGTGAAAAACTGCATTAGTTTTCAGGGCTGGCACCTTCCCTGTGGGAGAAGGAGCCGTAAGTTTGCCTTTTCAGAAAAAAGCTTCTGCCGAGAGCGAGCACCGTGACATGCTGAGTCTCTGGGAAAGCAGAGATCCCCAAAAGCTGTTGTGCCTGTGGATAGGCTGCAGAGGGATAGTGAATACCAGCAAGATCTTTCAGGGCTGGCACCTTCCCTGTGGGAGAAGGAGCCGTAAGTTTGCCTTTTCAGAAAAAGGGCTCTGGCGAGAGTGAGCACCGTGACATGCTGAGTCTCTGGGAAAGCAGAGATCCCCAAAGCTGTTGTGCCTGTGGATAGGCTGCAGAGGGATAGTGAAAAACTGCATTAGTTTTCAGGGCTGGCACCTTCCCTGTGGGAGAAGGAGCCGTAAGTTTGCCTTTTCAGAAAAAAGCTTCTGCCGAGAGCGAGCACCGTGACATGCTGAGTCTCTGGGAAAGCAGAGATCCCCAAAGCTGTTGTGCCTGTGGATAGGCTGCAGAGGGATAGTGAAAAACTGCATTAGTTTTCAGGGCTGGCACCTTCCCTGTGGGAGAAGGAGCCCGTAAGTTTGCCTTTTCAGAAAAAAGCTTCTGCCGAGAGCGAGCACCGTGACATGCTGAGTCTCTGGGAAAGCAGAGATCCCCAAAGCTGTTGTGCCTGTGGATAGGCTGCAGAGGGATAGTGAAAAACTGCATTAGTTTTCAGGGCTGGCACCTTCCCTGTGGGAGAAGGAGCCGTAAGTTTGCCTTTTCAGAAAAAAGCTTCTGCCGAGAGCGAGCACCGTGACATGCTGAGTCTCTGGGAAAGCAGAGATCCCCAAAGCTGTTGTGCCTGTGGATAGGCTGCAGAGGGATAGTGAAAAACTGCATTAGTTTTCAGGGCTGGCACCTTCCCTGTGGGAGAAGGAGCCGTAAGTTTGCCTTTTCAGAAAAAAGCTTCTGCCGAGAGCGAGCACCGTGACATGCTGAGTCTCTGGGAAAGCAGAGATCCCCAGTGCTGTTGTGCCTGTGGATAGGCTGCAGAGGGATAGTGAATACCAGCAAGATCTTTCAGGGCTGGCACCTTCCTTGTGGGAGAAGGAGCCAGAGGATTGCCTTTTCAGAAAAAGCTTCAGCCGAGAGTGAGCACCGTGACATGCTGAGTCTCTGGGAAAGAAGAGATCCCCAAAGCTGTTGTGCCTGTGGATAGGCTGCAGAGGGATAGTGAAAAACTGCATTAGTTTTCAGGGCTGGCACCTTCCCTGTGGGAGAAGGAGCCGTAAGTTTGCCTTTTCAGAAAAAAGCTTCTGCCGAGAGCGAGCACCGTGACATGCTGAGTCTCTGGGAAAGCAGAGATCCCCAAAGCTGTTGTGCCTGTGGATAGGCTGCAGAGGGATAGTGAAAAACTGCATTAGTTTTCAGGGCTGGCACCTTCCCTGTGGGAGAAGGAGCCGTAAGTTTGCCTTTTCAGAAAAAAGCTTCTGCCGAGAGCGAGCACCGTGACATGCTGAGTCTCTGGGAAAGCAGAGATCCCCAAAGCTGTTGTGCCTGTGGATAGGCTGCAGAGGGATAGTGAAAAACTGCATTAGTTTTCAGGGCTGGCACCTTCCCTGTGGGAGAAGGAGCCGTAAGTTTGCCTTTTCAGAAAAAAGCTTCTGCCGAGAGCGAGCACCGTGACATGCTGAGTCTCTGGGAAAGCAGAGATCCCCAAAGCTGTTGTGCCTGTGGATAGGCTGCAGAGGGATAGTGAAAAACTGCATTAGTTTTCAGGGCTGGCACCTTCCCTGTGGGAGAAGGAGCCGTAAGTTTGCCTTTTCAGAAAAAAGCTTCTGCCGAGAGCGAGCACCGTGACATGCTGAGTCTCTGGGAAAGCAGAGATCCCCAAAGCTGTTGTGCCTGTGGATAGGCTGCAGAGGGATAGTGAAAAACTGCATTAGTTTTCAGGGCTGGCACCTTCCCTGTGGGAGAAGGAGCCGTAAGTTTGCCTTTTCAGAAAAAAGCTTCTGCCGAGAGCGAGCACCGTGACATGCTGAGTCTCTGGGAAAGCAGAGATCCCCAAAGCTGTTGTGCCTGTGGATAGGCTGCAGAGGGATAGTGAAAAACTGCATTAGTTTTCAGGGCTGGCACCTTCCCTGTGGGAGAAGGAGCCGTAAGTTTGCCTTTTCAGAAAAAAGCTTCTGCCGAGAGCGAGCACCGTGACATGCTGAGTCTCTGGGAAAGCAGAGATCCCAAAAGCTGTTGTGCCTGTGGATAGGCTGCAGAGGGATAGTGAAAAACTGCATTAGTTTTCAGGGCTGGCACCTTCCCTGTGGGAGAAGGAGCCGTAAGTTTGCCTTTTCAGAAAAAAGCTTCTGCCGAGAGCGAGCACCGTGACATGCTGAGTCTCTGGGAAAGCAGAGATCCCAAAAGCTGTTAGTGCCTGTGGATAGGCTGCAGAGGGATAGTGAAAAACTGCATTAGTTTTCAGGGCTGGCACCTTCCCTGTGGGAGAAGGAGCCGTAAGTTTGCCTTTTCAGAAAAAAGCTTCTGCCGAGAGCGAGCACCGTGACATGCTGAGTCTCTGGGAAAGCAGAGATCCCCAAAGCTGTTGTGCCTGTGGATAGGCTGCAGAGGGATAGTGAAAAACTGCATTAGTTTTCAGGGCTGGCACCTTCCCTGTGGGAGAAGGAGCCGTAAGTTTGCCTTTTCAGAAAAAAGCTTCTGCCGAGAGCGAGCACCGTGACATGCTGAGTCTCTGGGAAAGCAGAGATCCCCAAAGCTGTTGTGCCTGTGGATAGGCTGCAGAGGGATAGTGAAAAACTGCATTAGTTTTCAGGGCTGGCACCTTCCCTGTGGGAGAAGGAGCCGTAAGTTTGCCTTTTCAGAAAAAAGCTTCTGCCGAGAGCGAGCACCGTGACATGCTGAGTCTCTGGGAAAGCAGAGATCCCCAAAGCTGTTGTGCCTGTGGATAGGCTGCAGAGGGATAGTGAAAAACTGCATTAGTTTTCAGGGCTGGCACCTTCCCTGTGGGAGAAGGAGCCGTAAGTTTGCCTTTTCAGAAAAAAGCTTCTGCCGAGAGCGAGCACCGTGACATGCTGAGTCTCTGGGAAAGCAGAGATCCCCAAAGCTGTTGTGCCTGTGGATAGGCTGCAGAGGGATAGTGAAAAACTGCATTAGTTTTCAGGGCTGGCACCTTCCCTGTGGGAGAAGGAGCCGTAAGTTTGCCTTTTCAGAAAAAAGCTTCTGCCGAGAGCGAGCACCGTGACATGCTGAGTCTCTGGGAAAGCAGAGATCCCAAAAGCTGTTGTGCCTGTGGATAGGCTGCAGAGGGATAGTGAAAAACTGCATTAGTTTTCAGGGCTGGCACCTTCCCTGTGGGAGAAGGAGCCGTAAGTTTGCCTTTTCAGAAAAAAGCTTCTGCCGAGAGCGAGCACCGTGACATGCTGAGTCTCTGGGAAAGCAGAGATCCCAAAAGCTGTTATGCCTGTGGATAGGCTGCAGAGGGATAGTGAAAAACTGCATTAGTTTTCAGGGCTGGCACCTTCCCTGTGGGAGAAGGAGCCGTAAGTTTGCCTTTTCAGAAAAAAGCTTCTGCCGAGAGCGAGCACCGTGACATGCTGAGTCTCTGGGAAAGCAGAGATCCCCAAAGCTGTTGTGCCTGTGGATAGGCTGCAGAGGGATAGTGAAAAACTGCATTAGTTTTCAGGGCTGGCACCTTCCCTGTGGGAGAAGGAGCCGTAAGTTTGCCTTTTCAGAAAAAAGCTTCTGCCGAGAGCGAGCACCGTGACATGCTGAGTCTCTGGGAAAGCAGAGATCCCCAAAGCTGTTGTGCCTGTGGATAGGCTGCAGAGGGATAGTGAAAAACTGCATTAGTTTTCAGGGCTGGCACCTTCCCTGTGGGAGAAGGAGCCGTAAGTTTGCCTTTTCAGAAAAAAGCTTCTGCCGAGAGCGAGCACCGTGACATGCTGAGTCTCTGGGAAAGCAGAGATCCCAAAAGCTGTTGTGCCTGTGGATAGGCTGCAGAGGGATAGTGAATACCAGCAAGATCTTTCAGGGCTGGCACCTTCCTTGTGGGAGAAGGAGCCGTAAGTTTGCCTTTTCAGAAAAAGGCTCTGGCGAGAGTGAGCACCGTGACATGCTGAGTCTCTGGGAAAGCAGAGATCCCCAGTGCTGTTGTGCCTGTGGATAGGCTGCAGAGGGATAGTGAATACCAGCAAGATCTTTCAGGGCTGGCACCTTCCTTGTGGGAGAAGGAGCCAGAGGATTGACTTTTCAGAAAAAGCTTCAGCCGAGAGTGAGCACCGTGACATGCTGAGTCTCTGGGAAAGAAGAGATCCCCAAAGCTGTTGTGCCTGTGGATAGGCTGCAGAGGGATAGTGAAAAACTGCATTAGTTTTCAGGGCTGGCACCTTCCCTGTGGGAGAAGGAGCCGTAAGTTTGCCTTTTCAGAAAAAAGCTTCTGCCGAGAGCGAGCACCGTGACATGCTGAGTCTCTGGGAAAGCAGAGATCCCCAAAGCTGTTGTGCCTGTGGATAGGCTGCAGAGGGATAGTGAAAAACTGCATTAGTTTTCAGGGCTGGCACCTTCCCTGTGGGAGAAGGAGCCGTAAGTTTGCCTTTTCAGAAAAAAGCTTCTGCCGAGAGCGAGCACCGTGACATGCTGAGTCTCTGGGAAAGCAGAGATCCCCAAAGCTGTTGTGCCTGTGGATAGGCTGCAGAGGGATAGTGAAAAACTGCATTAGTTTTCAGGGCTGGCACCTTCCCTGTGGGAGAAGGAGCCGTAAGTTTGCCTTTTCAGAAAAAAGCTTCTGCCGAGAGCGAGCACCGTGACATGCTGAGTCTCTGGGAAAGCAGAGATCCCCAAAGCTGTTGTGCCTGTGGATAGGCTGCAGAGGGATAGTGAAAAACTGCATTAGTTTTCAGGGCTGGCACCTTCCCTGTGGGAGAAGGAGCCGTAAGTTTGCCTTTTCAGAAAAAAGCTTCTGCCGAGAGCGAGCACCGTGACATGCTGAGTCTCTGGGAAAGCAGAGATCCCCAAAGCTGTTGTGCCTGTGGATAGGCTGCAGAGGGATAGTGAAAAACTGCATTAGTTTTCAGGGCTGGCACCTTCCCTGTGGGAGAAGGAGCCGTAAGTTTGCCTTTTCAGAAAAAAGCTTCTGCCGAGAGCGAGCACCGTGACATGCTGAGTCTCTGGGAAAGCAGAGATCCCCAAAGCTGTTGTGCCTGTGGATAGGCTGCAGAGGGATAGTGAAAAACTGCATTAGTTTTCAGGGCTGGCACCTTCCCTGTGGGAGAAGGAGCCGTAAGTTTGCCTTTTCAGAAAAAAGCTTCTGCCGAGAGCGAGCACCGTGACATGCTGAGTCTCTGGGAAAGCAGAGATCCCAAAAGCTGTTGTGCCTGTGGATAGGCTGCAGAGGGATAGTGAAAAACTGCATTAGTTTTCAGGGCTGGCACCTTCCCTGTGGGAGAAGGAGCCGTAAGTTTGCCTTTTCAGAAAAAAGCTTCTGCCGAGAGCGAGCACCGTGACATGCTGAGTCTCTGGGAAAGCAGAGATCCCAAAAGCTGTTATGCCTGTGGATAGGCTGCAGAGGGATAGTGAAAAACTGCATTAGTTTTCAGGGCTGGCACCTTCCCTGTGGGAGAAGGAGCCGTAAGTTTGCCTTTTCAGAAAAAAGCTTCTGCCGAGAGCGAGCACCGTGACATGCTGAGTCTCTGGGAAAGCAGAGATCCCCAAAGCTGTTGTGCCTGTGGATAGGCTGCAGAGGGATAGTGAAAAACTGCATTAGTTTTCAGGGCTGGCACCTTCCCTGTGGGAGAAGGAGCCGTAAGTTTGCCTTTTCAGAAAAAAGCTTCTGCCGAGAGCGAGCACCGTGACATGCTGAGTCTCTGGGAAAGCAGAGATCCCCAAAGCTGTTGTGCCTGTGGATAGGCTGCAGAGGGATAGTGAAAAACTGCATTAGTTTTCAGGGCTGGCACCTTCCCTGTGGGAGAAGGAGCCGTAAGTTTGCCTTTTCAGAAAAAAGCTTCTGCCGAGAGCGAGCACCGTGACATGCTGAGTCTCTGGGAAAGCAGAGATCCCCAAAGCTGTTGTGCCTGTGGATAGGCTGCAGAGGGATAGTGAAAAACTGCATTAGTTTTCAGGGCTGGCACCTTCCCTGTGGGAGAAGGAGCCGTAAGTTTGCCTTTTCAGAAAAAAGCTTCTGCCGAGAGCGAGCACCGTGACATGCTGAGTCTCTGGGAAAGCAGAGATCCCCAAAGCTGTTGTGCCTGTGGATAGGCTGCAGAGGGATAGTGAAAAACTGCATTAGTTTTCAGGGCTGGCACCTTCCCTGTGGGAGAAGGAGCCGTAAGTTTGCCTTTTCAGAAAAAAGCTTCTGCCGAGAGCGAGCACCGTGACATGCTGAGTCTCTGGGAAAGCAGAGATCCCAAAAGCTGTTGTGCCTGTGGATAGGCTGCAGAGGGATAGTGAAAAACTGCATTAGTTTTCAGGGCTGGCACCTTCCCTGTGGGAGAAGGAGCCGTAAGTTTGCCTTTTCAGAAAAAAGCTTCTGCCGAGAGCGAGCACCGTGACATGCTGAGTCTCTGGGAAAGCAGAGATCCCAAAAGCTGTTATGCCTGTGGATAGGCTGCAGAGGGATAGTGAAAAACTGCATTAGTTTTCAGGGCTGGCACCTTCCCTGTGGGAGAAGGAGCCGTAAGTTTGCCTTTTCAGAAAAAAGCTTCTGCCGAGAGCGAGCACCGTGACATGCTGAGTCTCTGGGAAAGCAGAGATCCCCAAAGCTGTTGTGCCTGTGGATAGGCTGCAGAGGGATAGTGAATACCAGCAAGATCTTTCAGGGCTGGCACCTTCCCTGTGGGAGAAGGAGCCGTAAGTTTGCCTTTTCAGAAAAAGGCTCTGGCGAGAGTGAGCACCGTGACATGCTGAGTCTCTGGGAAAGCAGAGATCCCCAAAGCTGTTGTGCCTGTGGATAGGCTGCAGAGGGATAGTGAAAAACTGCATTAGTTTTCAGGGCTGGCACCTTCCCTGTGGGAGAAGGAGCCGTAAGTTTGCCTTTTCAGAAAAAAGCTTCTGCCGAGAGCGAGCACCGTGACATGCTGAGTCTCTGGGAAAGCAGAGATCCCCAAAGCTGTTGTGCCTGTGGATAGGCTGCAGAGGGATAGTGAAAAACTGCATTAGTTTTCAGGGCTGGCACCTTCCCTGTGGGAGAAGGAGCCGTAAGTTTGCCTTTTCAGAAAAAAGCTTCTGCCGAGAGCGAGCACCGTGACATGCTGAGTCTCTGGGAAAGCAGAGATCCCCAAAGCTGTTGTGCCTGTGGATAGGCTGCAGAGGGATAGTGAAAAACTGCATTAGTTTTCAGGGCTGGCACCTTCCCTGTGGGAGAAGGAGCCGTAAGTTTGCCTTTTCAGAAAAAAGCTTCTGCCGAGAGCGAGCACCGTGACATGCTGAGTCTCTGGGAAAGCAGAGATCCCCAAAGCTGTTGTGCCTGTGGATAGGCTGCAGAGGGATAGTGAAAAACTGCATTAGTTTTCAGGGCTGGCACCTTCCCTGTGGGAGAAGGAGCCGTAAGTTTGCCTTTTCAGAAAAAAGCTTCTGCCGAGAGCGAGCACCGTGACATGCTGAGTCTCTGGGAAAGCAGAGATCCCCAAAGCTGTTGTGCCTGTGGATAGGCTGCAGAGGGATAGTGAAAAACTGCATTAGTTTTCAGGGCTGGCACCTTCCCTGTGGGAGAAGGAGCCGTAAGTTTGCCTTTTCAGAAAAAAGCTTCTGCCGAGAGCGAGCACCATGACATGCTGAGTCTCTGGGAAAGCAGAGATCCCAAAAGCTGTTGCGGCTAAAGAGAGGCTGCAGAGGGATAGTGAATACCAGCAAGATCTTTCAGGGCTGGCACCTTCCCTGTGGGAGAAGGAGCCGTAAGTTTGCCTTTTCAGAAAAAAGCTTCTGCCGAGAGCGAGCACCGTGACATGCTGAGTCTCTGGGAAAGCAGAGATCCCCAAAGCTGTTGTGCCTGTGGATAGGCTGCAGAGGGATAGTGAAAAACTGCATTAGTTTTTAGGGCTGGCACCTTCCCTGTGGGAGAAGGAGCCGTAAGTTTGCCTTTTCAGAAAAAAGCTTCTGCCGAGAGCGAGCACCGTGACATGCTGAGTCTCTGGGAAAGCAGAGATCCCAAAAGCTGTTGTGCCTGTGGATAGGCTGCAGAGGGATAGTGAAAAACTGCATTAGTTTTCAGGGCTGGCACCTTCCCTGTGGGAGAAGGAGCCGTAAGTTTGCCTTTTCAGAAAAAAGCTTCTGCCGAGAGCGAGCACCGTGACATGCTGAGTCTCTGGGAAAGCAGAGATCCCCAAAGCTGTTGTGCCTGTGGATAGGCTGCAGAGGGATAGTGAAAAACTGCATTAGTTTTCAGGGCTGGCACCTTCCCTGTGGGAGAAGGAGCCGTAAGTTTGCCTTTTCAGAAAAAAGCTTCTGCCGAGAGCGAGCACCGTGACATGCTGAGTCTCTGGGAAAGCAGAGATCCCCAAAGCTGTTGTGCCTGTGGATAGGCTGCAGAGGGATAGTGAAAAACTGCATTAGTTTTCAGGGCTGGCACCTTCCCTGTGGGAGAAGGAGCCGTAAGTTTGCCTTTTCAGAAAAAAGCTTCTGCCGAGAGCGAGCACCGTGACATGCTGAGTCTCTGGGAAAGCAGAGATCCCCAAAGCTGTTGTGCCTGTGGATAGGCTGCAGAGGGATAGTGAAAAACTGCATTAGTTTTCAGGGCTGGCACCTTCCCTGTGGGAGAAGGAGCCGTAAGTTTGCCTTTTCAGAAAAAAGCTTCTGCCGAGAGCGAGCACCGTGACATGCTGAGTCTCTGGGAAAGCAGAGATCCCCAAAGCTGTTGTGCCTGTGGATAGGCTGCAGAGGGATAGTGAAAAACTGCATTAGTTTTCAGGGCTGGCACCTTCCCTGTGGGAGAAGGAGCCGTAAGTTTGCCTTTTCAGAAAAAAGCTTCTGCCGAGAGCGAGCACCGTGACATGCTGAGTCTCTGGGAAAGCAGAGATCCCCAAAGCTGTTGTGCCTGTGGATAGGCTGCAGAGGGATAGTGAAAAACTGCATTAGTTTTCAGGGCTGGCACCTTCCCTGTGGGAGAAGGAGCCGTAAGTTTGCCTTTTCAGAAAAAAGCTTCTGCCGAGAGCGAGCACCGTGACATGCTGAGTCTCTGGGAAAGCAGAGATCCCAAAAGCTGTTGTGCCTGTGGATAGGCTGCAGAGGGATAGTGAATACCAGCAAGATCTTTCAGGGCTGGCACCTTCCTTGTGGGAGAAGGAGCCGTAAGTTTGCCTTTTCAGAAAAAGGCTCTGGCGAGAGTGAGCACCGTGACATGCTGAGTCTCTGGGAAAGCAGAGATCCCCAGTGCTGTTGTGCCTGTGGATAGGCTGCAGAGGGATAGTGAATACCAGCAAGATCTTTCAGGGCTGGCACCTTCCTTGTGGGAGAAGGAGCCAGAGGATTGCCTTTTCAGAAAAAGCTTCAGCCGAGAGTGAGCACCGTGACATGCTGAGTCTCTGGGAAAGCAGAGATCCCCAAAGCTGTTGTGCCTGTGGATAGGCTGCAGAGGGATAGTGAAAAACTGCATTAGTTTTCAGGGCTGGCACCTTCCCTGTGGGACAAGGAGCCGTAAGTTTGCCTTTTCAGAAAAAAGCTTCTGCCGAGAGCGAGCACCGTGACATGCTGAATCTCTGGGAAAGCAGAGATCCCCAAAGCTGTTGTGCCTGTGGATAGGCTGCAGAGGGATAGTGAAAAACTGCATTAGTTTTCAGGGCTGGCACCTTCCCTGTGGGAGAAGGAGCCGTAAGTTTGCCTTTTCAGAAAAAAGCTTCTGCCGAGAGCGAGCACCGTGACATGCTGAGTCTCTGGGAAAGCAGAGATCCCCAAAGCTGTTGTGCCTGTGGATAGGCTGCAGAGGGATAGTGAAAAACTGCATTAGTTTTCAGGGCTGGCACCTTCCCTGTGGGAGAAGGAGCCGTAAGTTTGCCTTTTCAGAAAAAAGCTTCTGCCGAGAGCGAGCACCGTGACATGCTGAGTCTCTGGGAAAGCAGAGATCCCAAAAGCTGTTGTGCCTGTGGATAGGCTGCAGAGGGATAGTGAATACCAGCAAGATCTTTCAGGGCTGGCACCTTCCTTGTGGGAGAAGGAGCCGTAAGTTTGCCTTTTCAGAAAAACTGCTGCCGAGAGCGAGCACCGTGACATGCTGAGTCTCTGGGAAAGCAGAGATCCCCAAAGCTGTTGTGCCTGTGGATAGGCTGCAGAGGGATAGTGAAAAACTGCATTAGTTTTCAGGGCTGGCACCTTCCCTGTGGGAGAAGGAGCCGTAAGTTTGCCTTTTCAGAAAAAAGCTTCTGCCGAGAGCGAGCACCGTGACATGCTGAGTCTCTGGGAAAGCAGAGATCCCAAAAGCTGTTGTGCCTGTGGATAGGCTGCAGAGGGATAGTGAAAAACTGCATTAGTTTTCAGGCTGGCACCTTCCCTGTGGGAGAAGGAGCCGTAAGTTTGCCTTTTCAGAAAAAACTTCTGCCGAGAGCGAGCACCGTGACATGCTGAGTCTCTGGGAAAGCAGAGATCCCAAAAGCTGTTGTGCCTGTGGATAGGCTGCAGAGGGATAGTGAATACCAGCAAGATCTTTCAGGGCTGGCACCTTCCTTGTGGGAGAAGGAGCCGTAAGTTTGCCTTTTCAGAAAAAGGCTCTGGCGAGAGCGAGCACCGTGACATGCTGAGTCTCTGGGAAAGCAGAGATCCCAAAAGCTGTTGTGCCTGTGGATAGGCTGCAGAGGGATAGTGAAAAACTGCATTAGTTTTCAGGGCTGGCACCTTCCCTGTGGGAGAAGGAGCAGTAAGTTTGCCTTCTCAGAAAAAAGCTTCTGCCGAGAGCGAGCACCGTGACATGCTGAGTCTCTGGGAAAGCAGAGATCCCAAAAGCTGTTGTGCCTGTGGATAGGCTGCAGAGGGATAGTGAAAAACTGCATTAGTTTTCAGGGCTGGCACCTTCCCTGAGGGAGAAGGAGCCGTAAGTTTGCCTTTTCAGAAAAAAGCTTCTGCCGAGAGCGAGCACCGTGACATGCTGAGTCTCTGGGAAAGCAGAGATCCCCAAAGCTGTTGTGCCTGTGGATAGGCTGCAGAGGGATAGTGAAAAACTGCATTAGTTTTCAGGGCTGGCACCTTCCCTGAGGGAGATGGAGCCGTAAGTTTGCCTTTTCAGAAAAAAGCTTCTGCCGAGAGCGAGCACCGTGACATGCTGAGTCTCTGGGAAAGCAGAGATCCCCAAAGCTGTTGTGCCTGTGGATAGGCTGCAGAGGGATAGTGAAAAACTGCATTAGTTTTCAGGGCTGGCACCTTCCCTGTGGGAGAAGGAGCCGTAAGTTTGCCTTTTCAGAAAAAAGCTTCTGCCGAGAGCGAGCACCGTGACATGCTGAGTCTCTGGGAAAGCAGAGATCCCAAAAGCTGTTGTGCCTGTGGATAGGCTGCAGAGGGATAGTGAAAAACTGCATTAGTTTTCAGGGCTGGCACCTTCCCTGTGGGAGAAGGAGCCGTAAGTTTGCCTTTTCAGAAAAAAGCTTCTGCCAAGAGCGAGCACCGTGACATGCTGAGTCTCTGGGAAAGCAGAGATCCCCAAAGCTGTTGTGCCTGTGGATAGGCTGCAGAGGGATAGTGAAAAACTGCATTAGTTTTCAGGGCTGGCACCTTCCCTGTGGGAGAGGGAGCCGTAAGTTTGCCTTCTCAGAAAAAAGCTTCTGCCGAGAGCGAGCACCGTGACATGCTGAGTCTCTGGGAAAGCAGAGATCCCAAAAGCTGTTGTGCCTGTGGATAGGCTGCAGAGGGATAGTGAATACCAGCAAGATCTTTCAGGGCTGGCACCTTCCTTGTGGGAGAAGGAGCCGTAAGTTTGCCTTTTCAGAAAAAGGCTCTGGCGAGAGTGAGCACCGTGACATGCTGAGTCTCTGGGAAAGCAGAGATCCCAAAAGCTGTTGTGCCTGTGGATAGGCTGCAGAGGGATAGTGAAAAACTGCATTAGTTTTCAGGGCTGGCACCTTCCCTGTGGGAGAAGGAGCCGTAAGTTTGCCTTTTCAGAAAAAAGCTTCTGCCGAGAGCGAGCACCGTGACATGCTGAGTCTCTGGGAAAGCAGAGATCCCCAAAGCTGTTGTGCCTGTGGATAGGCTGCAGAGGGATAGTGAAAAACTGCATTAGTTTTCAGGGCTGGCACCTTCCCTGTGGGAGAAGGAGCCGTAAGTTTGCCTTCTCAGAAAAAAGCTTCTGCCGAGAGCGAGCACCGTGACATGCTGAGTCTCTGGGAAAGCAGAGATCCCCAAAGCTGTTGTGCCTGTGGATAGGCTGCAGAGGGATAGTGAAAAACTGCATTAGTTTTCAGGGCTGGCACCTTCCCTGAGGGAGAAGGAGCCGTAAGTTTGCCTTTTCAGAAAAAAGCTTCTGCCGAGAGCGAGCACCGTGACATGCTGAGTCTCTGGGAAAGCAGAGATCCCCAAAGCTGTTGTGCCTGTGGATAGGCTGCAGAGGGATAGTGAAAAACTGCATTAGTTTTCAGGGCTGGCACCTTCCCTGTGGGAGAAGGAGCCGTAAGTTTGCCTTTTCAGAAAAAAGCTTCTGCCGAGAGCGAGCACCGTGACATGCTGAGTCTCTGGGAAAGCAGAGATCCCAAAAGCTGTTGTGCCTGTGGATAGGCTGCAGAGGGATAGTGAAAAACTGCATTAGTTTTCAGGGCTGGCACCTTCCCTGTGGGAGAAGGAGCCGTAAGTTTGCCTTCTCAGAAAAAAGCTTCTGCCGAGAGCGAGCACCGTGACATGCTGAGTCTCTGGGAAAGCAGAGATCCCAAAAGCTGTTGTGCCTGTGGATAGGCTGCAGAGGGATAGTGAATACCAGCAAGATCTTTCAGGGCTGGCACCTTCCTTGTGGGAGAAGGAGCCGTAAGTTTGCCTTTTCAGAAAAAGGCTCTGGCGAGAGTGAGCACCGTGACATGCTGAGTCTCTGGGAAAGCAGAGATCCCAAAAGCTGTTGTGCCTGTGGATAGGCTGCAGAGGGATAGTGAAAAACTGCATTAGTTTTCAGGGCTGGCACCTTCCCAGTGGGAGAAGGAGCCGTAAGTTTGCCTTCTCAGAAAAAAGCTTCTGCCGAGAGCGAGCACCGTGACATGCTGAGTCTCTGGGAAAGCAGAGATCCCAAAAGCTGTTGTGCCTGTGGATAGGCTGCAGAGGGATAGTGAAAAACTGCATTAGTTTTCAGGGCTGGCACCTTCCCTGTGGGAGAAGGAGCCGTAAGTTTGCCTTTTCAGAAAAAAGCTTCTGCCGAGAGCGAGCACCGTGACATGCTGAGTCTCTGGGAAAGCAGAGATCCCCAAAGCTGTTGTGCCTGTGGATAGGCTGCAGAGGGATAGTGAAAAACTGCATTAGTTTTCAGGGCTGGCACCTTCCCTGTGGGAGAAGGAGCCGTAAGTTTGCCTTCTCAGAAAAAAGCTTCTGCCGAGAGCGAGCACCGTGACATGCTGAGTCTCTGGGAAAGCAGAGATCCCAAAAGCTGTTGTGCCTGTGGATAGGCTGCAGAGGGATAGTGAATACCAGCAAGATCTTTCAGGGCTGGCACCTTCCTTGTGGGAGAAGGAGCCGTAAGTTTGCCTTTTCAGAAAAAAGCTTCTGCCGAGAGCGAGCACCGTGACATGCTGAGTCTCTGGGAAAGCAGAGATCCCAAAAGCTGTTGTGCCTGTGGATAGGCTGCAGAGGGATAGTGAAAAACTGCATTAGTTTTCAGGGCTGGCACCTTCCCTGTGGGAGAAGGAGCCGTAAGTTTGCCTTTTCAGAAAAAAGCTTCTGCCGAGAGCGAGCACCGTGACATGCTGAGTCTCTGGGAAAGCAGAGATCCCCAAAGCTGTTGTGCCTGTGGATAGGCTGCAGAGGGATAGTGAAAAACTGCATTAGTTTTCAGGGCTGGCACCTTCCCTGAGGGAGAAGGAGCCGTAAGTTTGCCTTCTCAGAAAAAAGCTTCTGCCGAGAGCGAGCACCGTGACATGCTGAGTCTCTGGGAAAGCAGAGATCCCAAAAGCTGTTGTGCCTGTGGATAGGCTGCAGAGGGATAGTGAAAAACTGCATTAGTTTTCAGGGCTGGCACCTTCCCTGTGGGAGAAGGAGCCGTAAGTTTGCCTTTTCAGAAAAAAGCTTCTGCCGAGAGCGAGCACCGTGACATGCTGAGTCTCTGGGAAAGCAGAGATCCCCAAAGCTGTTGTGCCTGTGGATAGGCTGCAGAGGGATAGTGAAAAACTGCATTAGTTTTCAGGGCTGGCACCTTCCCTGTGGGAGAAGGAGCCGTAAGTTTGCCTTTTCAGAAAAAAGCTTCTGCCGAGAGCGAGCACCGTGACATGCTGAGTCTCTGGGAAAGCAGAGATCCCCAAAGCTGTTGTGCCTGTGGATAGGCTGCAGAGGGATAGTGAAAAACTGCATTAGTTTTCAGGGCTGGCACCTTCCCTGTGGGAGAAGGAGCCGTAAGTTTGCCTTTTCAGAAAAAAGCTTCTGCCGAGAGCGAGCACCGTGACATGCTGAGTCTCTGGGAAAGCAGAGATCCCAAAAGCTGTTGAGCCTGTGGATAGGCTGCAGAGGGATAGTGAAAAACTGCATTAGTTTTCAGGGCTGGCACCTTCCCTGTGGGAGAAGGAGCCGTAATTTTGCCTTTTCAGAAAAAAGCTTCTGCCGAGAGCGAGCACCGTGACATGCTGAGTCTCTGGGAAAGCAGAGATCCCCAAAGCTGTTGTGCCTGTGGATAGGCTGCAGAGGGATAGTGAAAAACTGCATTAGTTTTCAGGGCTGGCACCTTCCCTGTGGGAGAAGGAGCCGTAAGTTTGCCTTTTCAGAAAAAAGCTTCTGCCGAGAGCGAGCACCGTGACATGCTGAGTCTCTGGGAAAGCAGAGATCCCAAAAGCTGTTGTGCCTGTGGATAGGCTGCAGAGGGATAGTGAAAAACTGCATTAGTTTTCAGGGCTGGCACCTTCCCTGTGGGAGAAGGAGCCGTAAGTTTGCCTTTTCAGAAAAAAGCTTCTGCCGAGAGCGAGCACCGTGACATGCTGAGTCTCTGGGAAAGCAGAGATCCCCAAAGCTGTTGTGCCTGTGGATAGGCTGCAGAGGGATAGTGAAAAACTGCATTAGTTTTCAGGGCTGGCACCTTCCCTGTGGGAGAAGGAGCCGTAAGTTTGCCTTTTCAGAAAAAAGCTTCTGCCGAGAGCGAGCACCGTGACATGCTGAGTCTCTGGGAAAGCAGAGATCCCAAAAGCTGTTGTGCCTGTGGATAGGCTGCAGAGGGATAGTGAAAAACTGCATTAGTTTTCAGGGCTGGCACCTTCCCTGTGGGAGAAGGAGCCGTAAGTTTGCCTTTTCAGAAAAAAGCTTCTGCCGAGAGCGAGCACCGTGACATGCTGAGTCTCTGGGAAAGCAGAGATCCCCAAAGCTGTTGTGCCTGTGGATAGGCTGCAGAGGGATAGTGAAAAACTGCATTAGTTTTCAGGGCTGGCACCTTCCCTGAGGGAGAAGGAGCCGTAAGTTTGCCTTCTCAGAAAAAAGCTTCTGCCGAGAGCGAGCACCGTGACATGCTGAGTCTCTGGGAAAGCAGAGATCCCCAAAGCTGTTGTGCCTGTGGATAGGCTGCAGAGGGATAGTGAAAAACTGCATTAGTTTTCAGGGCTGGCACCTTCCCTGTGGGAGAAGGAGCCGTAAGTTTGCCTTTTCAGAAAAAAGCTTCTGCCGAGAGCGAGCACCGTGACATGCTGAGTCTCTGGGAAAGCAGAGATCCCCAAAGCTGTTGTGCCTGTGGATAGGCTGCAGAGGGATAGTGAAAAACTGCATTAGTTTTCAGGGCTGGCACCTTCCCTGTGGGAGAAGGAGCCGTAAGTTTGCCTTTTCAGAAAAAAGCTTCTGCCGAGAGCGAGCACCGTGACATGCTGAGTCTCTGGGAAAGCAGAGATCCCCAAAGCTGTTGTGCCTGTGGATAGGCTGCAGAGGGATAGTGAAAAACTGCATTAGTTTTCAGGGCTGGCACCTTCCCTGTGGGAGAAGGAGCCGTAAGTTTGCCTTCTCAGAAAAAAGCTTCTGCCGAGAGCGAGCACCGTGACATGCTGAGTCTCTGGGAAAGCAGAGATCCCCAAAGCTGTTGTGCCTGTGGATAGGCTGCAGAGGGATAGTGAAAAACTGCATTAGTTTTCAGGGCTGGCACCTTCCCTGTGGGAGAAGGAGCCGTAAGTTTGCCTTTTCAGAAAAAAGCTTCTGCCGAGAGCGAGCACCGTGACATGCTGAGTCTCTGGGAAAGCAGAGATCCCCAAAGCTGTTGTGCCTGTGGATAGGCTGCAGAGGGATAGTGAAAAACTGCATTAGTTTTCAGGGCTGGCACCTTCCCTGTGGGAGAAGGAGCCGTAAGTTTGCCTTCTCAGAAAAAAGCTTCTGCCGAGAGCGAGCACCGTGACATGCTGAGTCTCTGGGAAAGCAGAGATCCCAAAAGCTGTTGTGCCTGTGGATAGGCTGCAGAGGGATAGTGAAAAACTGCATTAGTTTTCAGGGCTGGCACCTTCCCTGTGGGAGAAGGAGCCGTAAGTTTGCCTTTTCAGAAAAAAGCTTCTGCCGAGAGCGAGCACCGTGACATGCTGAGTCTCTGGGAAAGCAGAGATCCCCAAAGCTGTTGTGCCTGTGGATAGGCTGCAGAGGGATAGTGAAAAACTGCATTAGTTTTCAGGGCTGGCACCTTCCCTGTGGGAGAAGGAGCCGTAAGTTTGCCTTTTCAGAAAAAAGCTTCTGCCGAGAGCGAGCACCGTGACATGCTGAGTCTCGGGGAAAGCAGAGATCCCCAAAGCTGTTGTGCCTGTGGATAGGCTGCAGAGGGATAGTGAAAAACTGCATTAGTTTTCAGGGCTGGCACCTTCCCTGAGGGAGATGGAGCCGTAAGTTTGCCTTTTCAGAAAAAAGCTTCTGCCGAGAGCGAGCACCGTGACATGCTGAGTCTCTGGGAAAGCAGAGATCCCCAAAGCTGTTGTGCCTGTGGATAGGCTGCAGAGGGATAGTGAAAAACTGCATTAGTTTTCAGGGCTGGCACCTTCCCTGTGGGAGAAGGAGCCGTAAGTTTGCCTTTTCAGAAAAAAGCTTCTGCCGAGAGCGAGCACCGTGACATGCTGAGTCTCTGGGAAAGCAGAGATCCCCAAAGCTGTTGTGCCTGTGGATAGGCTGCAGAGGGATAGTGAAAAACTGCATTAGTTTTCAGGGCTGGCACCTTCCCTGTGGGAGAAGGAGCCGTAAGTTTGCCTTCTCAGAAAAAAGCTTCTGCCGAGAGCGAGCACCGTGACATGCTGAGTCTCTGGGAAAGCAGAGATCCCAAAAGCTGTTGTGCCTGTGGATAGGCTGCAGAGGGATAGTGAAAAACTGCATTAGTTTTCAGGGCTGGCACCTTCCCTGTGGGAGAAGGAGCCGTAAGTTTGCCTTTTCAGAAAAAAGCTTCTGCCGAGAGCGAGCACCGTGACATGCTGAGTCTCTGGGAAAGCAGAGATCCCCAAAGCTGTTGTGCCTGTGGATAGGCTGCAGAGGGATAGTGAATACCAGCAAGATCTTTCAGGGCTGGCACCTTCCTTGTGGGAGAAGGAGCCGTAAGTTTGCCTTTTCAGAAAAAGGCTCTGGCGAGAGTGAGCACCGTGACATGCTGAGTCTCTGGGAAAGCAGAGATCCCCAAAGCTGTTGTGCCTGTGGATAGGCTGCAGAGGGATAGTGAAAAACTGCATTAGTTTTCAGGGCTGGCACCTTCCCTGAGGGAGAAGGAGCCGTAAGTTTGCCTTCTCAGAAAAAAGCTTCTGCCGAGAGCGAGCACCGTGACATGCTGAGTCTCTGGGAAAGCAGAGATCCCAAAAGCTGTTGTGCCTGTGGATAGGCTGCAGAGGGATAGTGAAAAACTGCATTAGTTTTCAGGGCTGGCACCTTCCCTGTGGGAGAAGGAGCCGTAAGTTTGCCTTTTCAGAAAAAAGCTTCTGCCGAGAGCGAGCACCGTGACATGCTGAGTCTCTGGGAAAGCAGAGATCCCCAAAGCTGTTGTGCCTGTGGATAGGCTGCAGAGGGATAGTGAAAAACTGCATTAGTTTTCAGGGCTGGCACCTTCCCTGTGGGAGAAGGAGCCGTAAGTTTGCCTTTTCAGAAAAAAGCTTCTGCCGAGAGCGAGCACCGTGACATGCTGAGTCTCTGGGAAAGCAGAGATCCCCAAAGCTGTTGTGCCTGTGGATAGGCTGCAGAGGGATAGTGAAAAACTGCATTAGTTTTCAGGGCTGGCACCTTCCCTGTGGGAGAAGGAGCCGTAAGTTTGCCTTCTCAGAAAAAAGCTTCTGCCGAGAGCGAGCACCGTGACATGCTGAGTCTCTGGGAAAGCAGAGATCCCAAAAGCTGTTGTGCCTGTGGATAGGCTGCAGAGGGATAGTGAAAAACTGCATTAGTTTTCAGGGCTGGCACCTTCCCTGTGGGAGAAGGAGCCGTAATTTTACCTTTTCAGAAAAAAGCTTCTGCCGAGAGCGAGCACCGTGACATGCTGAGTCTCTGGGAAAGCAGAGATCCCCAAAGCTGTTGTGCCTGTGGATAGGCTGCAGAGGGATAGTGAAAAACTGCATTAGTTTTCAGGGCTGGCACCTTCCCTGTGGGAGAAGGAGCCGTAAGTTTGCCTTTTCAGAAAAAAGCTTCTGCCGAGAGCGAGCACCGTGACATGCTGAGTCTCTGGGAAAGCAGAGATCCCAAAAGCTGTTGTGCCTGTGGATAGGCTGCAGAGGGATAGTGAAAAACTGCATTAGTTTTCAGGGCTGGCACCTTCCCTGTGGGAGAAGGAGCCGTAAGTTTGCCTTTTCAGAAAAAAGCTTCTGCCGAGAGCGAGCACCGTGACATGCTGAGTCTCTGGGAAAGCAGAGATCCCCAAAGCTGTTGTGCCTGTGGATAGGCTGCAGAGGGATAGTGAAAAACTGCATTAGTTTTCAGGGCTGGCACCTTCCCTGAGGGAGAAGGAGCCGTAAGTTTGCCTTCTCAGAAAAAAGCTTCTGCCGAGAGCGAGCACCGTGACATGCTGAGTCTCTGGGAAAGCAGAGATCCCCAAAGCTGTTGTGCCTGTGGATAGGCTGCAGAGGGATAGTGAAAAACTGCATTAGTTTTCAGGGCTGGCACCTTCCCTGTGGGAGAAGGAGCCGTAAGTTTGCCTTCTCAGAAAAAAGCTTCTGCCGAGAGCGAGCACCGTGACATGCTGAGTCTCTGGGAAAGCAGAGATCCCAAAAGCTGTTGTGCCTGTGGATAGGCTGCAGAGGGATAGTGAATACCAGCAAGATCTTTCAGGGCTGGCACCTTCCTTGTGGGAGAAGGAGCCGTAAGTTTGCCTTTTCAGAAAAAGGCTCTGGCGAGAGTGAGCACCGTGACATGCTGAGTCTCTGGGAAAGCAGAGATCCCAAAAGCTGTTGTGCCTGTGGATAGGCTGCAGAGGGATAGTGAATACCAGCAAGATCTTTCAGGGCTGGCACCTTCCTTGTGGGAGAAGGAGCCGTAAGTTTGCCTTTTCAGAAAAAGGCTCTGGCGAGAGTGAGCACCGTGACATGCTGAGTCTCTGGGAAAGCAGAGATCCCAAAAGCTGTTGTGCCTGTGGATAGGCTGCAGAGGGATAGTGAAAAACTGCATTAGTTTTCAGGGCTGGCACCTTCCCTGAGGGAGAAGGAGCCGTAAGTTTGCCTTTTCAGAAAAAAGCTTCTGCCGAGAGCGAGCACCGTGACATGCTGAGTCTCTGGGAAAGCAGAGATCCCCAAAGCTGTTGTGCCTGTGGATAGGCTGCAGAGGGATAGTGAAAAACTGCATTAGTTTTCAGGGCTGGCACCTTCCCTGTGGGAGAAGGAGCCGTAAGTTTGCCTTCTCAGAAAAAAGCTTCTGCCGAGAGCGAGCACCGTGACATGCTGAGTCTCTGGGAAAGCAGAGATCCCCAAAGCTGTTGTGCCTGTGGATAGGCTGCAGAGGGATAGTGAAAAACTGCATTAGTTTTCAGGGCTGGCACCTTCCCTGAGGGAGAAGGAGCCGTAAGTTTGCCTTTTCAGAAAAAAGCTTCTGCCGAGAGCGAGCACCGTGACATGCTGAGTCTCTGGGAAAGCAGAGATCCCCAAAGCTGTTGTGCCTGTGGATAGGCTGCAGAGGGATAGTGAAAAACTGCATTAGTTTTCAGGGCTGGCACCTTCCCTGTGGGAGAAGGAGCCGTAAGTTTGCCTTTTCAGAAAAAAGCTTCTGCCGAGAGCGAGCACCGTGACATGCTGAGTCTCTGGGAAAGCAGAGATCCCAAAAGCTGTTGTGCCTGTGGATAGGCTGCAGAGGGATAGTGAAAAACTGCATTAGTTTTCAGGGCTGGCACCTTCCCTGTGGGAGAAGGAGCCGTAAGTTTGCCTTCTCAGAAAAAAGCTTCTGCCGAGAGCGAGCACCGTGACATGCTGAGTCTCTGGGAAAGCAGAGATCCCAAAAGCTGTTGTGCCTGTGGATAGGCTGCAGAGGGATAGTGAATACCAGCAAGATCTTTCAGGGCTGGCACCTTCCTTGTGGGAGAAGGAGCCGTAAGTTTGCCTTTTCAGAAAAAGGCTCTGGCGAGAGTGAGCACCGTGACATGCTGAGTCTCTGGGAAAGCAGAGATCCCCAAAGCTGTTGTGCCTGTGGATAGGCTGCAGAGGGATAGTGAAAAACTGCATTAGTTTTCAGGGCTGGCACCTTCCCTGAGGGAGAAGGAGCCGTAAGTTTGCCTTCTCAGAAAAAAGCTTCTGCCGAGAGCGAGCACCGTGACATGCTGAGTCTCTGGGAAAGCAGAGATCCCCAAAGCTGTTGTGCCTGTGGATAGGCTTCAGAGGGATAGTGAAAAACTGCATTAGTTTTCAGGGCTGGCACCTTCCCTGTGGGAGAAGGAGCCGTAAGTTTGCCTTTTCAGAAAAAAGCTTCTGCCGAGAGCGAGCACCGTGACATGCTGAGTCTCTGGGAAAGCAGAGATCCCCAAAGCTGTTGTGCCTGTGGATAGGCTGCAGAGGGATAGTGAAAAACTGCATTAGTTTTCAGGGCTGGCACCTTCCCTGTGGGAGAAGGAGCCGTAAGTTTGCCTTTTCAGAAAAAAGCTTCTGCCGAGAGCGAGCACCGTGACATGCTGAGTCTCTGGGAAAGCAGAGATCCCCAAAGCTGTTGTGCCTGTGGATAGGCTGCAGAGGGATAGTGAAAAACTGCATTAGTTTTCAGGGCTGGCACCTTCCCTGTGGGAGAAGGAGCCGTAAGTTTGCCTTCTCAGAAAAAAGCTTCTGCCGAGAGCGAGCACCGTGACATGCTGAGTCTCTGGGAAAGCAGAGATCCCAAAAGCTGTTGTGCCTGTGGATAGGCTGCAGAGTGATAGTGAAAAACTGCATTAGTTTTCAGGGCTGGCACCTTCCCTGTGGGAGAAGGAGCCGTAAGTTTGCCTTCTCAGAAAAAAGCTTCTGCCGAGAGCGAGCACCGTGACATGCTGAGTCTCTGGGAAAGCAGAGATCCCCAAAGCTGTTGTGCCTGTGGATAGGCTGCAGAGGGATAGTGAAAAACTGCATTAGTTTTCAGGGCTGGCACCTTCCCTGTGGGAGAAGGAGCCGTAAGTTTGCCTTCTCAGAAAAAAGCTTCTGCCGAGAGCGAGCACCGTGACATGCTGAGTCTCTGGGAAAGCAGAGATCCCAAAAGCTGTTGTGCCTGTGGATAGGCTGCAGAGGGATAGTGAATACCAGCAAGATCTTTCAGGGCTGGCACCTTCCTTGTGGGAGAAGGAGCCGTAAGTTTGCCTTTTCAGAAAAAGACTCTGGCGAGAGTGAGCACCGTGACATGCTGAGTCTCTGGGAAAGCAGAGATCCCAAAAGCTGTTGTGCCTGTGGATAGGCTGCAGAGGGATAGTGAATACCAGCAAGATCTTTCAGGGCTGGCACCTTCCTTGTGGGAGAAGGAGCCGTAAGTTTGCCTTTTCAGAAAAAGGCTCTGGCGAGAGTGAGCACCGTGACATGCTGAGTCTCTGGGAAAGCAGAGATCCCAAAAGCTGTTGTGCCTGTGGATAGGCTGCAGAGGGATAGTGAAAAACTGCATTAGTTTTCAGGGCTGGCACCTTCCCTGTGGGAGAAGGAGCCGTAAGTTTGCCTTTTCAGAAAAAAGCTTCTGCCGAGAGCGAGCACCGTGACATGCTGAGTCTCTGGGAAAGCAGAGATCCCCAAAGCTGTTGTGCCTGTGGATAGGCTGCAGAGGGATAGTGAAAAACTGCATTAGTTTTCAGGGCTGGCACCTTCCCTGTGGGAGAAGGAGCCGTAAGTTTGCCTTCTCAGAAAAAAGCTTCTGCCGAGAGCGAGCACCGTGACATGCTGAGTCTCTGGGAAAGCAGAGATCCCCAAAGCTGTTGTGCCTGTGGATAGGCTGCAGAGGGATAGTGAAAAACTGCATTAGTTTTCAGGGCTGGCACCTTCCCTGAGGGAGAAGGAGCCGTAAGTTTGCCTTTTCAGAAAAAAGCTTCTGCCGAGAGCGAGCACCGTGACATGCTGAGTCTCTGGGAAAGCAGAGATCCCCAAAGCTGTTGTGCCTGTGGATAGGCTGCAGAGGGATAGTGAAAAACTGCATTAGTTTTCAGGGCTGGCACCTTCCCTGTGGGAGAAGGAGCCGTAAGTTTGCCTTTTCAGAAAAAAGCTTCTGCCGAGAGCGAGCACCGTGACATGCTGAGTCTCTGGGAAAGCAGAGATCCCCAAAGCTGTTGTGCCTGTGGATAGGCTGCAGAGGGATAGTGAAAAACTGCATTAGTTTTCAGGGCTGGCACCTTCCCTGTGGGAGAAGGAGCCGTAAGTTTGCCTTTTCAGAAAAAAGCTTCTGCCGAGAGCGAGCACCGTGACATGCTGAGTCTCTGGGAAAGCAGAGATCCCCAAAGCTGTTGTGCCTGTGGATAGGCTGCAGAGGGATAGTGAAAAACTGCATTAGTTTTCAGGGCTGGCACCTTCCCTGTGGGAGAAGGAGCCGTAAGTTTGCCTTCTCAGAAAAAAGCTTCTGCCGAGAGCGAGCACCGTGACATGCTGAGTCTCTGGGAAAGCAGAGATCCCCAAAGCTGTTGTGCCTGTGGATAGGCTGCAGAGGGATAGTGAAAAACTGCATTAGTTTTCAGGGCTGGCACCTTCCCTGTGGGAGAAGGAGCCGTAATTTTACCTTTTCAGAAAAAAGCTTCTGCCGAGAGTGAGCACCGTGACATGCTGAGTCTCTGGGAAAGCAGAGATCCCCAAAGCTGTTGTGCCTGTGGATAGGCTGCAGAGGGATAGTGAAAAACTGCATTAGTTTTCAGGGCTGGCACCTTCCCTGTGGGAGAAGGAGCCGTAAGTTTGCCTTCTCAGAAAAAAGCTTCTGCCGAGAGCGAGCACCGTGACATGCTGAGTCTCTGGGAAAGCAGAGATCCCCAAAGCTGTTGTGCCTGTGGATAGGCTGCAGAGGGATAGTGAAAAACTGCATTAGTTTTCAGGGCTGGCACCTTCCCTGAGGGAGAAGGAGCCGTAAGTTTGCCTTTTCAGAAAAAAGCTTCTGCCGAGAGCGAGCACCGTGACATGCTGAGTCTCTGGGAAAGCAGAGATCCCCAAAGCTGTTGTGCCTGTGGATAGGCTGCAGAGGGATAGTGAAAAACTGCATTAGTTTTCAGGGCTGGCACCTTCCCTGTGGGAGAAGGAGCCGTAAGTTTGCCTTTTCAGAAAAAAGCTTCTGCCGAGAGCGAGCACCGTGACATGCTGAGTCTCTGGGAAAGCAGAGATCCCAAAAGCTGTTGTGCCTGTGGATAGGCTGCAGAGGGATAGTGAAAAACTGCATTAGTTTTCAGGGCTGGCACCTTCCCTGTGGGAGAAGGAGCCGTAAGTTTGCCTTCTCAGAAAAAAGCTTCTGCCGAGAGCGAGCACCGTGACATGCTGAGTCTCTGGGAAAGCAGAGATCCCAAAAGCTGTTGTGCCTGTGGATAGGCTGCAGAGGGATAGTGAATACCAGCAAGATCTTTCAGGGCTGGCACCTTCCTTGTGGGAGAAGGAGCCGTAAGTTTGCCTTTTCAGAAAAAGGCTCTGGCGAGAGTGAGCACCGTGACATGCTGAGTCTCTGGGAAAGCAGAGATCCCCAAAGCTGTTGTGCCTGTGGATAGGCTGCAGAGGGATAGTGAAAAACTGCATTAGTTTTCAGGGCTGGCACCTTCCCTGAGGGAGAAGGAGCCGTAAGTTTGCCTTCTCAGAAAAAAGCTTCTGCCGAGAGCGAGCACCGTGACATGCTGAGTCTCTGGGAAAGCAGAGATCCCCAAAGCTGTTGTGCCTGTGGATAGGCTGCAGAGGGATAGTGAAAAACTGCATTAGTTTTCAGGGCTGGCACCTTCCCTGTGGGAGAAGGAGCCGTAAGTTTGCCTTTTCAGAAAAAAGCTTCTGCCGAGAGCGAGCACCGTGACATGCTGAGTCTCTGGGAAAGCAGAGATCCCCAAAGCTGTTGTGCCTGTGGATAGGCTGCAGAGGGATAGTGAAAAACTGCATTAGTTTTCAGGGCTGGCACCTTCCCTGTGGGAGAAGGAGCCGTAAGTTTGCCTTTTCAGAAAAAAGCTTCTGCCGAGAGCGAGCACCGTGACATGCTGAGTCTCTGGGAAAGCAGAGATCCCCAAAGCTGTTGTGCCTGTGGATAGGCTGCAGAGGGATAGTGAAAAACTGCATTAGTTTTCAGGGCTGGCACCTTCCCTGTGGGAGAAGGAGCCGTAAGTTTGCCTTCTCAGAAAAAAGCTTCTGCCGAGAGCGAGCACCGTGACATGCTGAGTCTCTGGGAAAGCAGAGATCCCAAAAGCTGTTGTGCCTGTGGATAGGCTGCAGAGGGATAGTGAAAAACTGCATTAGTTTTCAGGGCTGGCACCTTCCCTGTGGGAGAAGGAGCCGTAAGTTTGCCTTCTCAGAAAAAAGCTTCTGCCGAGAGCGAGCACCGTGACATGCTGAGTCTCTGGGAAAGCAGAGATCCCCAAAGCTGTTGTGCCTGTGGATAGGCTGCAGAGGGATAGTGAAAAACTGCATTAGTTTTCAGGGCTGGCACCTTCCCTGTGGGAGAAGGAGCCGTAAGTTTGCCTTCTCAGAAAAAAGCTTCTGCCGAGAGCGAGCACCGTGACATGCTGAGTCTCTGGGAAAGCAGAGATCCCAAAAGCTGTTGTGCCTGTGGATAGGCTGCAGAGGGATAGTGAATACCAGCAAGATCTTTCAGGGCTGGCACCTTCCTTGTGGGAGAAGGAGCCGTAAGTTTGCCTTTTCAGAAAAAGGCTCTGGCGAGAGTGAGCACCGTGACATGCTGAGTCTCTGGGAAAGCAGAGATCCCAAAAGCTGTTGTGCCTGTGGATAGGCTGCAGAGGGATAGTGAATACCAGCAAGATCTTTCAGGGCTGGCACCTTCCTTGTGGGAGAAGGAGCCGTAAGTTTGCCTTTTCAGAAAAAGGCTCTGGCGAGAGTGAGCACCGTGACATGCTGAGTCTCTGGGAAAGCAGAGATCCCAAAAGCTGTTGTGCCTGTGGATAGGCTGCAGAGGGATAGTGAAAAACTGCATTAGTTTTCAGGGCTGGCACCTTCCCTGTGGGAGAAGGAGCCGTAAGTTTGCCTTTTCAGAAAAAAGCTTCTGCCGAGAGCGAGCACCGTGACATGCTGAGTCTCTGGGAAAGCAGAGATCCCAAAAGCTGTTGTGCCTGTGGATAGGCTGCAGAGGGATAGTGAAAAACTGCATTAGTTTTCAGGGCTGGCACCTTCCCTGTGGGAGAAGGAGCCGTAAGTTTGCCTTCTCAGAAAAAAGCTTCTGCCGAGAGCGAGCACCGTGACATGCTGAGTCTCTGGGAAAGCAGAGATCCCAAAAGCTGTTGTGCCTGTGGATAGGCTGCAGAGGGATAGTGAATACCAGCAAGATCTTTCAGGGCTGGCACCTTCCTTGTGGGAGAAGGAGCCGTAAGTTTGCCTTTTCAGAAAAAGGCTCTGGCGAGAGTGAGCACCGTGACATGCTGAGTCTCTGGGAAAGCAGAGATCCCAAAAGCTGTTGTGCCTGTGGATAGGCTGCAGAGGGATAGTGAAAAACTGCATTAGTTTTCAGGGCTGGCACCTTCCCTGTGGGAGAAGGAGCCGTAAGTTTGCCTTCTCAGAAAAAAGCTTCTGCCGAGAGCGAGCACCGTGACATGCTGAGTCTCTGGGAAAGCAGAGATCCCAAAAGCTGTTGTGCCTGTGGATAGGCTGCAGAGGGATAGTGAAAAACTGCATTAGTTTTCAGGGCTGGCACCTTCCCTGTGGGAGAAGGAGCCGTAAGTTTGCCTTTTCAGAAAAAAGCTTCTGCCGAGAGCGAGCACCGTGACATGCTGAGTCTCTGGGAAAGCAGAGATCCCCAAAGCTGTTGTGCCTGTGGATAGGCTGCAGAGGGATAGTGAAAAACTGCATTAGTTTTCAGGGCTGGCACCTTCCCTGTGGGAGAAGGAGCCGTAAGTTTGCCTTTTCAGAAAAAAGCTTCTGCCGAGAGCGAGCACCGTGACATGCTGAGTCTCTGGGAAAGCAGAGATCCCCAAAGCTGTTGTGCCTGTGGATAGGCTGCAGAGGGATAGTGAAAAACTGCATTAGTTTTCAGGGCTGGCACCTTCCCTGTGGGAGAAGGAGCCGTAAGTTTGCCTTTTCAGAAAAAAGCTTCTGCCGAGAGCGAGCACCGTGACATGCTGAGTCTCTGGGAAAGCAGAGATCCCCAAAGCTGTTGTGCCTGTGGATAGGCTGCAGAGGGATAGTGAAAAACTGCATTAGTTTTCAGGGCTGGCACCTTCCCTGTGGGAGAAGGAGCCGTAAGTTTGCCTTCTCAGAAAAAAGCTTCTGCCGAGAGCGAGCACCGTGACATGCTGAGTCTCTGGGAAAGCAGAGATCCCAAAAGCTGTTGTGCCTGTGGATAGGCTGCAGAGGGATAGTGAATACCAGCAAGATCTTTCAGGGCTGGCACCTTCCTTGTGGGAGAAGGAGCCGTAAGTTTGCCTTTTCAGAAAAAAGCTTCTGCCGAGAGCGAGCACCGTGACATGCTGAGTCTCTGGGAAAGCAGAGATCCCAAAAGCTGTTGTGCCTGTGGATAGGCTGCAGAGGGATAGTGAAAAACTGCATTAGTTTTCAGGGCTGGCACCTTCCCTGTGGGAGAAGGAGTCGTAAGTTTGCCTTTTCAGAAAAAAGCTTCTGCCGAGAGCGAGCACCGTGACATGCTGAGTCTCTGGGAAAGCAGAGATCCCCAAAGCTGTTGTGCCTGTGGATAGGCTGCAGAGGGATAGTGAAAAACTGCATTAGTTTTCAGGGCTGGCACCTTCCCTGAGGGAGAAGGAGCCGTAAGTTTGCCTTCTCAGAAAAAAGCTTCTGCCGAGAGCGAGCACCGTGACATGCTGAGTCTCTGGGAAAGCAGAGATCCCCAAAGCTGTTGTGCCTGTGGATAGGCTGCAGAGGGATAGTGAAAAACTGCATTAGTTTTCAGGGCTGGCACCTTCCCTGTGGGAGAAGGAGCCGTAAGTTTGCCTTTTCAGAAAAAAGCTTCTGCCGAGAGCGAGCACCGTGACATGCTGAGTCTCTGGGAAAGCAGAGATCCCCAAAGCTGTTGTGCCTGTGGATAGGCTGCAGAGGGATAGTGAAAAACTGCATTAGTTTTCAGGGCTGGCACCTTCCCTGTGGGAGAAGGAGCCGTAAGTTTGCCTTTTCAGAAAAAAGCTTCTGCCGAGAGCGAGCACCGTGACATGCTGAGTCTCTGGGAAAGCAGAGATCCCCAAAGCTGTTGTGCCTGTGGATAGGCTGCAGAGGGATAGTGAAAAACTGCATTAGTTTTCAGGGCTGGCACCTTCCCTGTGGGAGAAGGAGCCGTAAGTTTGCCTTCTCAGAAAAAAGCTTCTGCCGAGAGCGAGCACCGTGACATGCTGAGTCTCTGGGAAAGCAGAGATCCCAAAAGCTGTTGTGCCTGTGGATAGGCTGCAGAGGGATAGTGAAAAACTGCATTAGTTTTCAGGGCTGGCACCTTCCCTGTGGGAGAAGGAGCCGTAATTTTGCCTTTTCAGAAAAAAGCTTCTGCCGAGAGCGAGCACCGTGACATGCTGAGTCTCTGGGAAAGCAGAGATCCCCAAAGCTGTTGTGCCTGTGGATAGGCTGCAGAGGGATAGTGAAAAACTGCATTAGTTTTCAGGGCTGGCACCTTCCCTGTGGGAGAAGGAGCCGTAAGTTTGCCTTTTCAGAAAAAAGCTTCTGCCGAGAGCGAGCACCGTGACATGCTGAGTCTCTGGGAAAGCAGAGATCCCAAAAGCTGTTGTGCCTGTGGATAGGCTGCAGAGGGATAGTGAAAAACTGCATTAGTTTTCAGGGCTGGCACCTTCCCTGTGGGAGAAGGAGCCGTAAGTTTGCCTTTTCAGAAAAAAGCTTCTGCCGAGAGCGAGCACCGTGACATGCTGAGTCTCTGGGAAAGCAGAGATCCCCAAAGCTGTTGTGCCTGTGGATAGGCTGCAGAGGGATAGTGAAAAACTGCATTAGTTTTCAGGGCTGGCACCTTCCCTGTGGGAGAAGGAGCCGTAAGTTTGCCTTTTCAGAAAAAAGCTTCTGCCGAGAGCGAGCACCGTGACATGCTGAGTCTCTGGGAAAGCAGAGATCCCAAAAGCTGTTGTGCCTGTGGATAGGCTGCAGAGGGATAGTGAAAAACTGCATTAGTTTTCAGGGCTGGCACCTTCCCTGTGGGAGAAGGAGCCGTAAGTTTGCCTTTTCAGAAAAAAGCTTCTGCCGAGAGCGAGCACCGTGACATGCTGAGTCTCTGGGAAAGCAGAGATCCCCAAAGCTGTTGTGCCTGTGGATAGGCTGCAGAGGGATAGTGAAAAACTGCATTAGTTTTCAGGGCTGGCACCTTCCCTGAGGGAGAAGGAGCCGTAAGTTTGCCTTCTCAGAAAAAAGCTTCTGCCGAGAGCGAGCACCGTGACATGCTGAGTCTCTGGGAAAGCAGAGATCCCCAAAGCTGTTGTGCCTGTGGATAGGCTGCAGAGGGATAGTGAAAAACTGCATTAGTTTTCAGGGCTGGCACCTTCCCTGTGGGAGAAGGAGCCGTAAGTTTGCCTTTTCAGAAAAAAGCTTCTGCCGAGAGCGAGCACCGTGACATGCTGAGTCTCTGGGAAAGCAGAGATCCCCAAAGCTGTTGTGCCTGTGGATAGGCTGCAGAGGGATAGTGAAAAACTGCATTAGTTTTCAGGGCTGGCACCTTCCCTGTGGGAGAAGGAGCCGTAAGTTTGCCTTTTCAGAAAAAAGCTTCTGCCGAGAGCGAGCACCGTGACATGCTGAGTCTCTGGGAAAGCAGAGATCCCCAAAGCTGTTGTGCCTGTGGATAGGCTGCAGAGGGATAGTGAAAAACTGCATTAGTTTTCAGGGCTGGCACCTTCCCTGTGGGAGAAGGAGCCGTAAGTTTGCCTTTTCAGAAAAAAGCTTCTGCCGAGAGCGAGCACCGTGACATGCTGAGTCTCTGGGAAAGCAGAGATCCCCAAAGCTGTTGTGCCTGTGGATAGGCTGCAGAGGGATAGTGAAAAACTGCATTAGTTTTCAGGGCTGGCACCTTCCCTGTGGGAGAAGGAGCCGTAAGTTTGCCTTCTCAGAAAAAAGCTTCTGCCGAGAGCGAGCACCGTGACATGCTGAGTCTCTGGGAAAGCAGAGATCCCAAAAGCTGTTGTGCCTGTGGATAGGCTGCAGAGGGATAGTGAAAAACTGCATTAGTTTTCAGGGCTGGCACCTTCCCTGTGGGAGAAGGAGCCGTAAGTTTGCCTTTTCAGAAAAAAGCTTCTGCCGAGAGCGAGCACCGTGACATGCTGAGTCTCTGGGAAAGCAGAGAGCTGTTGTGCCTGTGGATAGGCTGCAGAGGGATAGTGAAAAACTGCATTAGTTTTCAGGGCTGGCACCTTCCCTGTGGGAGAAGGAGCCGTAAGTTTGCCTTTTCAGAAAAAAGCTTCTGCCGAGAGCGAGCACCGTGACATGCTGAGTCTCTGGGAAAGCAGAGATCCCCAAAGCTGTTGTGCCTGTGGATAGGCTGCAGAGGGATAGTGAAAAACTGCATTAGTTTTCAGGGCTGGCACCTTCCCTGAGGGAGATGGAGCCGTAAGTTTGCCTTTTCAGAAAAAAGCTTCTGCCGAGAGCGAGCACCGTGACATGCTGAGTCTCTGGGAAAGCAGAGATCCCCAAAGCTGTTGTGCCTGTGGATAGGCTGCAGAGGGATAGTGAAAAACTGCATTAGTTTTCAGGGCTGGCACCTTCCCTGTGGGAGAAGGAGCCGTAAGTTTGCCTTTTCAGAAAAAAGCTTCTGCCGAGAGCGAGCACCGTGACATGCTGAGTCTCTGGGAAAGCAGAGATCCCCAAAGCTGTTGTGCCTGTGGATAGGCTGCAGAGGGATAGTGAAAAACTGCATTAGTTTTCAGGGCTGGCACCTTCCTTGTGGGAGAAGGAGCCGTAAGTTTGCCTTCTCAGAAAAAAGCTTCTGCCGAGAGCGAGCACCGTGACATGCTGAGTCTCTGGGAAAGCAGAGATCCCCAAAGCTGTTGTGCCTGTGGATAGGCTGCAGAGGGATAGTGAAAAACTGCATTAGTTTTCAGGGCTGGCACCTTCCCTGTGGGAGAAGGAGCCGTAAGTTTGCCTTTTCAGAAAAAAGCTTCTGCCGAGAGCGAGCACCGTGACATGCTGAGTCTCTGGGAAAGCAGAGATCCCCAAAGCTGTTGTGCCTGTGGATAGGCTGCAGAGGGATAGTGAAAAACTGCATTAGTTTTCAGGGCTGGCACCTTCCCTGTGGGAGAAGGAGCCGTAAGTTTGCCTTTTCAGAAAAAAGCTTCTGCCGAGAGCGAGCACCGTGACATGCTGAGTCTCTGGGAAAGCAGAGATCCCCAAAGCTGTTGTGCCTGTGGATAGGCTGCAGAGGGATAGTGAAAAACTGCATTAGTTTTCAGGGCTGGCACCTTCCCTGTGGGAGAAGGAGCCGTAAGTTTGCCTTCTCAGAAAAAAGCTTCTGCCGAGAGCGAGCACCGTGACATGCTGAGTCTCTGGGAAAGCAGAGATCCCAAAAGCTGTTGTGCCTGTGGATAGGCTGCAGAGGGATAGTGAAAAACTGCATTAGTTTTCAGGGCTGGCACCTTCCCTGTGGGAGAAGGAGCCGTAATTTTACCTTTTCAGAAAAAAGCTTCTGCCGAGAGCGAGCACCGTGACATGCTGAGTCTCTGGGAAAGCAGAGATCCCCAAAGCTGTTGTGCCTGTGGATAGGCTGCAGAGGGATAGTGAAAAACTGCATTAGTTTTCAGGGCTGGCACCTTCCCTGTGGGAGAAGGAGCCGTAAGTTTGCCTTCTCAGAAAAAAGCTTCTGCCGAGAGCGAGCACCGTGACATGCTGAGTCTCTGGGAAAGCAGAGATCCCAAAAGCTGTTGTGCCTGTGGATAGGCTGCAGAGGGATAGTGAAAAACTGCATTAGTTTTCAGGGCTGGCACCTTCCCTGTGGGAGAAGGAGCCGTAAGTTTGCCTTTTCAGAAAAAAGCTTCTGCCGAGAGCGAGCACCGTGACATGCTGAGTCTCTGGGAAAGCAGAGATCCCCAAAGCTGTTGTGCCTGTGGATAGGCTGCAGAGGGATAGTGAAAAACTGCATTAGTTTTCAGGGCTGGCACCTTCCCTGAGGGAGAAGGAGCCGTAAGTTTGCCTTCTCAGAAAAAAGCTTCTGCCGAGAGCGAGCACCGTGACATGCTGAGTCTCTGGGAAAGCAGAGATCCCCAAAGCTGTTGTGCCTGTGGATAGGCTGCAGAGGGATAGTGAAAAACTGCATTAGTTTTCAGGGCTGGCACCTTCCCTGTGGGAGAAGGAGCCGTAAGTTTGCCTTCTCAGAAAAAAGCTTCTGCCGAGAGCGAGCACCGTGACATGCTGAGTCTCTGGGAAAGCAGAGATCCCAAAAGCTGTTGTGCCTGTGGATAGGCTGCAGAGGGATAGTGAATACCAGCAAGATCTTTCAGGGCTGGCACCTTCCTTGTGGGAGAAGGAGCCGTAAGTTTGCCTTTTCAGAAAAAGGCTCTGGCGAGAGTGAGCACCGTGACATGCTGAGTCTCTGGGAAAGCAGAGATCCCAAAAGCTGTTGTGCCTGTGGATAGGCTGCAGAGGGATAGTGAATACCAGCAAGATCTTTCAGGGCTGGCACCTTCCTTGTGGGAGAAGGAGCCGTAAGTTTGCCTTTTCAGAAAAAGGCTCTGGCGAGAGTGAGCACCGTGACATGCTGAGTCTCTGGGAAAGCAGAGATCCCAAAAGCTGTTGTGCCTGTGGATAGGCTGCAGAGGGATAGTGAAAAACTGCATTAGTTTTCAGGGCTGGCACCTTCCCTGTGGGAGAAGGAGCCGTAAGTTTGCCTTTTCAGAAAAAAGCTTCTGCCGAGAGCGAGCACCGTGACATGCTGAGTCTCTGGGAAAGCAGAGATCCCCAAAGCTGTTGTGCCTGTGGATAGGCTGCAGAGGGATAGTGAAAAACTGCATTAGTTTTCAGGGCTGGCACCTTCCCTGTGGGAGAAGGAGCCGTAAGTTTGCCTTCTCAGAAAAAAGCTTCTGCCGAGAGCGAGCACCGTGACATGCTGAGTCTCTGGGAAAGCAGAGATCCCAAAAGCTGTTGTGCCTGTGGATAGGCTGCAGAGGGATAGTGAATACCAGCAAGATCTTTCAGGGCTGGCACCTTCCCTGTGGGAGAAGGAGCCGTAAGTTTGCCTTTTCAGAAAAAAGCTTCTGCCGAGAGCGAGCACCGTGACATGCTGAGTCTCTGGGAAAGCAGAGATCCCCAAAGCTGTTGTGCCTGTGGATAGGCTGCAGAGGGATAGTGAAAAACTGCATTAGTTTTCAGGGCTGGCACCTTCCCTGTGGGAGAAGGAGCCGTAAGTTTGCCTTCTCAGAAAAAAGCTTCTGCCGAGAGCGAGCACCGTGACATGCTGAGTCTCTGGGAAAGCAGAGATCCCAAAAGCTGTTGTGCCTGTGGATAGGCTGCAGAAGGATAGTGAAAAACTGCATTAGTTTTCAGGGCTGGCACCTTCCCTGTGGGAGAAGGAGCCGTAAGTTTGCCTTTTCAGAAAAAAGCTTCTGCCGAGAGCGAGCACCGTGACATGCTGAGTCTCTGGGAAAGCAGAGATCCCCAAAGCTGTTGTGCCTGTGGATAGGCTGCAGAGGGATAGTGAAAAACTGCATTAGTTTTCAGGGCTGGCACCTTCCCTGTGGGAGAAGGAGCCGTAAGTTTGCCTTTTCAGAAAAAAGCTTCTGCCGAGAGCGAGCACCGTGACATGCTGAGTCTCTGGGAAAGCAGAGATCCCCAAAGCTGTTGTGCCTGTGGATAGGCTGCAGAGGGATAGTGAAAAACTGCATTAGTTTTCAGGGCTGGCACCTTCCCTGTGGGAGATGGAGCCGTAAGTTTGCCTTTTCAGAAAAAAGCTTCTGCCGAGAGCGAGCACCGTGACATGCTGAGTCTCTGGGAAAGCAGAGATCCCCAAAGCTGTTGTGCCTGTGGATAGGCTGCAGAGGGATAGTGAAAAACTGCATTAGTTTTCAGGGCTGGCACCTTCCCTGTGGGAGAAGGAGCCGTAAGTTTGCCTTTTCAGAAAAAAGCTTCTGCCGAGAGCGAGCACCGTGACATGCTGAGTCTCTGGGAAAGCAGAGATCCCCAAAGCTGTTGTGCCTGTGGATAGGCTGCAGAGGGGATAGTGAAAAACTGCATTAGTTTTCAGGGCTGGCACCTTCCCTGTGGGAGAAGGAGCCGTAAGTTTGCCTTCTCAGAAAAAAGCTTCTGCCGAGAGCGAGCACCGTGACATGCTGAGTCTCTGGGAAAGCAGAGATCCCAAAAGCTGTTGTGCCTGTGGATAGGCTGCAGAGGGATAGTGAAAAACTGCATTAGTTTTCAGGGCTGGCACCTTCCCTGTGGGAGAAGGAGCCGTAAGTTTGCCTTTTCAGAAAAAAGCTTCTGCCGAGAGCGAGCACCGTGACATGCTGAGTCTCTGGGAAAGCAGAGATCCCCAAAGCTGTTGTGCCTGTGGATAGGCTGCAGAGGGATAGTGAATACCAGCAAGATCTTTCAGGGCTGGCACCTTCCTTGTGGGAGAAGGAGCCGTAAGTTTGCCTTTTCAGAAAAAGGCTCTGGCGAGAGTGAGCACCGTGACATGCTGAGTCTCTGGGAAAGCAGAGATCCCCAAAGCTGTTGTGCCTGTGGATAGGCTGCAGAGGGATAGTGAAAAACTGCATTAGTTTTCAGGGCTGGCACCTTCCCTGAGGGAGAAGGAGCCGTAAGTTTGCCTTCTCAGAAAAAAGCTTCTGCCGAGAGCGAGCACCGTGACATGCTGAGTCTCTGGGAAAGCAGAGATCCCCAAGCTGTTGTGCCTGTGGATAGGCTGCAGAGGGATAGTGAAAAACTGCATTAGTTTTCAGGGCTGGCACCTTCCCTGTGGGAGAAGGAGCCGTAAGTTTTGCCTTTTCAGAAAAAAGCTTCTGCCGAGAGCGAGCACCGTGACATGCTGAGTCTCTGGGAAAGCAGAGATCCCCAAAGCTGTTGTGCCTGTGGATAGGCTGCAGAGGGATAGTGAAAAAACTGCATTAGTTTTCAGGGCTGGCACCTTCCCTGTGGGAGAAGGAGCCGTAAGTTTGCCTTTTCAGAAAAAAGCTTCTGCCGAGAGCGAGCACCGTGACATGCTGAGTCTCTGGGAAAGCAGAGATCCCCAAAGCTGTTGTGCCTGTGGATAGGCTGCAGAGGGATAGTGAAAAACTGCATTAGTTTTCAGGGCTGGCACCTTCCCTGTGGGAGAAGGAGCCGTAAGTTTGCCTTCTCAGAAAAAAGCTTCTGCCGAGAGCGAGCACCGTGACATGCTGAGTCTCTGGGAAAGCAGAGATCCCAAAAGCTGTTGTGCCTGTGGATAGGCTGCAGAGGGATAGTGAAAAACTGCATTAGTTTTCAGGGCTGGCACCTTCCCTGTGGGAGAAGGAGCCGTAATTTTACCTTTTCAGAAAAAAGCTTCTGCCGAGAGCGAGCACCGTGACATGCTGAGTCTCTGGGAAAGCAGAGATCCCCAAAGCTGTTGTGCCTGTGGATAGGCTGCAGAGGGATAGTGAAAAACTGCATTAGTTTTCAGGGCTGGCACCTTCCCTGTGGGAGAAGGAGCCGTAAGTTTGCCTTCTCAGAAAAAAGCTTCTGCCGAGAGCGAGCACCGTGACATGCTGAGTCTCTGGGAAAGCAGAGATCCCAAAAGCTGTTGTGCCTGTGGATAGGCTGCAGAGGGGATAGTGAAAAACTGCATTAGTTTTCAGGGCTGGCACCTTCCCTGTGGGAGAAGGAGCCGTAAGTTTGCCTTTTCAGAAAAAAGCTTCTGCCGAGAGCGAGCACCGTGACATGCTGAGTCTCTGGGAAAGCAGAGATCCCCAAGCTGTTGTGCCTGTGGATAGGCTGCAGAGGGATAGTGAAAAACTGCATTAGTTTTCAGGGCTGGCACCTTCCCTGAGGGAGAAGGAGCCGTAAGTTTGCCTTCTCAGAAAAAAGCTTCTGCCGAGAGCGAGCACCGTGACATGCTGAGTCTCTGGGAAAGCAGAGATCCCCAAAGCTGTTGTGCCTGTGGATAGGCTGCAGAGGGATAGTGAAAAAACTGCATTAGTTTTCAGGGCTGGCACCTTCCCTGTGGGAGAAGGAGCCGTAAGTTTGCCTTCTCAGAAAAAAGCTTCTGCCGAGAGCGAGCACCGTGACATGCTGAGTCTCTGGGAAAGCAGAGATCCCAAAAGCTGTTGTGCCTGTGGATAGGCTGCAGAGGGATAGTGAATACCAGCAAGATCTTTCAGGGCTGGCACCTTCCTTGTGGGAGAAGGAGCCGTAAGTTTGCCTTTTCAGAAAAAGGCTCTGGCGAGAGTGAGCACCGTGACATGCTGAGTCTCTGGGAAAGCAGAGATCCCAAAAGCTGTTGTGCCTGTGGATAGGCTGCAGAGGGATAGTGAATACCAGCAAGATCTTTCAGGGCTGGCACCTTCCTTGTGGGAGAAGGAGCCGTAAGTTTGCCTTTTCAGAAAAAGGCTCTGGCGAGAGTGAGCACCGTGACATGCTGAGTCTCTGGGAAAGCAGAGATCCCAAAAGCTGTTGTGCCTGTGGATAGGCTGCAGAGGGATAGTGAAAAACTGCATTAGTTTTCAGGGCTGGCACCTTCCCTGTGGGAGAAGGAGCCGTAAGTTTGCCTTTTCAGAAAAAAGCTTCTGCCGAGAGCGAGCACCGTGACATGCTGAGTCTCTGGGAAAGCAGAGATCCCCAAAGCTGTTGTGCCTGTGGATAGGCTGCAGAGGGATAGTGAAAAACTGCATTAGTTTTCAGGGCTGGCACCTTCCCTGTGGGAGAAGGAGCCGTAAGTTTGCCTTCTCAGAAAAAAGCTTCTGCCGAGAGCGAGCACCGTGACATGCTGAGTCTCTGGGAAAGCAGAGATCCCCAAAGCTGTTGTGCCTGTGGATAGGCTGCAGAGGGATAGTGAAAAACTGCATTAGTTTTCAGGGCTGGCACCTTCCCTGAGGGAGAAGGAGCCGTAAGTTTGCCTTTTCAGAAAAAAGCTTCTGCCGAGAGCGAGCACCGTGACATGCTGAGTCTCTGGGAAAGCAGAGATCCCCAAAGCTGTTGTGCCTGTGGATAGGCTGCAGAGGGATAGTGAAAAACTGCATTAGTTTTCAGGGCTGGCACCTTCCCTGTGGGAGAAGGAGCCGTAAGTTTGCCTTTTCAGAAAAAAGCTTCTGCCGAGAGCGAGCACCGTGACATGCTGAGTCTCTGGGAAAGCAGAGATCCCAAAAGCTGTTGTGCCTGTGGATAGGCTGCAGAGGGATAGTGAAAAACTGCATTAGTTTTCAGGGCTGGCACCTTCCCTGTGGGAGAAGGAGCCGTAAGTTTGCCTTCTCAGAAAAAAGCTTCTGCCGAGAGCGAGCACCGTGACATGCTGAGTCTCTGGGAAAGCAGAGATCCCAAAAGCTGTTGTGCCTGTGGATAGGCTGCAGAGGGATAGTGAATACCAGCAAGATCTTTCAGGGCTGGCACCTTCCTTGTGGGAGAAGGAGCCGTAAGTTTGCCTTTTCAGAAAAAGGCTCTGGCGAGAGTGAGCACCGTGACATGCTGAGTCTCTGGGAAAGCAGAGATCCCAAAAGCTGTTGTGCCTGTGGATAGGCTGCAGAGGGATAGTGAAAAACTGCATTAGTTTTCAGGGCTGGCACCTTCCCTGTGGGAGAAGGAGCCGTAAGTTTGCCTTCTCAGAAAAAAGCTTCTGCCGAGAGCGAGCACCGTGACATGCTGAGTCTCTGGGAAAGCAGAGATCCCAAAAGCTGTTGTGCCTGTGGATAGGCTGCAGAGGGATAGTGAAAAACTGCATTAGTTTTCAGGGCTGGCACCTTCCCTGTGGGAGAAGGAGCCGTAAGTTTGCCTTTTCAGAAAAAAGCTTCTGCCGAGAGCGAGCACCGTGACATGCTGAGTCTCTGGGAAAGCAGAGATCCCCAAAGCTGTTGTGCCTGTGGATAGGCTGCAGAGGGATAGTGAAAAACTGCATTAGTTTTCAGGGCTGGCACCTTCCCTGTGGGAGAAGGAGCCGTAAGTTTGCCTTTTCAGAAAAAAGCTTCTGCCGGAGAGGCGAGCACCGTGACATGCTGAGTCTCTGGGAAAGC